>NC_060877.1:37764048-38067078 GCF_021901495.1 Neodiprion virginianus | reverse complement strand
TTCACTATCCTGCTCAACTCTATCCGCGTACCTATTCGAGCCCGTAATGCGCCAGGATTACGAAGACCGATACAGTTCCTTCTCAAATAACATCTTATGCACTCGCTCTGCAATTCCCTCTTATTCTGAATTCGAACTGTAGGAAGATGTACTAATTTTCACGACTCTCGTACCATTTTGGCCATCGTTTGATCCAATTTCAGTATTGGTTACGTGCGATCTGAGCACATGGCCACAAATGGTACAGTTTTGTTTTAACCTACGAATGCCCAAAGTCGGATTTTAGTCCGAAGCTGAGTGATCGGAGGGATTGAAAATCAAGTTAACGAGTACAGAGTTTTTATAAGGGTGACCACAAATTGATCCGCGATTGGCGAGGCAATGTTTGTATAAAGTAATTTTTTTGTTGGTCATTGGTAATTTCTATTCTAAAAGAATGACGATAGTTTTCGAATTAGTTTCTTTAAAAAACTGTTCCTCCTCAACCCTGACTCCTGATTTTCAGCACCGATGTTTAACTCCACTGTCCGATAACCAAGCTCGTTGCGTGTGTATGAAAACTGTTGTAATAATTTCCATTCGAGAAATATTGTGGAACGATTCCCATACAGCGAACGTTACCGTTCTCTCCGTGTGAAACAAGGCCGTGATTGTACAGATTGTAAAGCCGGGTTACAGAAGATATTATTCAATATTGCGAATTGACAGCGTTCTTAATCGGTACGTTGCAGGAATCAGGTCGATCCCGCGGAACGCAGCTGTACCAACAGATGAAAGCGAGCCAAAGTATATACGAGGGAAGCAAAAGAATGAAGAAAAAAGAAAAGAAGAGAGAAAAAAAAATAAATAAAATCATAACGTAATTACAGTACCTACGAAGGAAATCACCGACGGAGAGCGAGCAGCCAAGGAGAGTCGAGTCTTCGTCCAAGCTCAGAAAAGGTCGCGCCGCGGGGTCACTTGAGCAAGACTCTCGAGACCTCGTTCGTAATATTTCTGTGAGGATGGAGAGCACACGCCTAGTCCCAGTTTGCTCTTCTTTACCTTCTTTAACTTTTTACCATTTTGAGTTTTTTTTTGGGGGGGAGGGAAGGGAGAGAGATTTATCGACCCTGCGGTTAATTAATTACCGAATCTAACGAACCACGTGCCTCGGTATTATAAATTGAATCAAACGGGTCTCGGCTTTGATAGCACCGCGATCTTCGAGCGGTGAACCAGCCTCGTTGATGTACTTGGAACAGCGGCGTTCGGAACAGTTGGAACAGTTATGGGAATCAGGTCGTCGCGCTTAATGGTTGCGTAACATCGAGCTGACTCGGTCTTGGCTGATTGTGAGCCTCGGTGATGGGCGAGGCTCGGCAAGACGTTGTTGCATGATTCGTATAACCTACGGTGAAAGTGAGAGATTCTGTACACGATGGCATTCACGTGTATAACACGCGTCATCGGTGCATACGAATATAATATTTCTGCATGCACCACGTTGCGAATCTTCCGATGCATGGATCGACCAATTTTCGCTTGCGACGAGCAAACAGTTCGAAACGGAACGACAGGAATCGTCGGCATATCATCAACAGCGGTTGGATTCCATTTTTCGGAAGAGAAGCATCCATCGTTTGAGGAACATCTCTTCCCGGATCATCTTATCTGCCTCAGAGAAGACTTGGGAACGTCAGGAGTTGAGGATCGGTGGGCGTGAATCCACGCCGTGACTGTATATTCAGAAATATATACCTACGTGTACCTACACGATCCATTCGATCCTGACTATCGTTGGTAACAATCGCCGATGCTGCACGTCGCTACGTCGGTTTAAATGGCATTCGATAATATTTCGTAAACCGTACAATAATACTGTTGTAAATACTCGACGACGGCGTTGCAAAGGTGCAGCCCAGGCTAATCGACGCTGGATAATAACGGTTGAAGATAATTGAAAAGTTCGTTTTTTTTCGATATTACCACAGTGCGATTGGAAATTGATTACTTAGCGAACTGGAGAACGAATCCACCAAATCAGGATGAGACGGTAGAAGTCAAGTGGGATCTGGTTCTTTGCTGCTTTTAAAGTTTTTCTATCATAAGTCCTGGAGTTTCATTTCTGTAACACGGTCGTTGCAGGTGATGATCCTTGTGCTTCTGAGAGATAAAGATAATTGGTCTGCAATCTCATCACGTTCTCGGCTTGTTACTAGCGTTGATCACGCAATGTATTTCCATCGCGGTTCGATGGTAGTTGTTGGAGGTTGAGCTGAACCTTGAGGTACGAATTAAAACCGTTCCAGAATCTCGCACTGAATATCTTCAGCGTTTTTTTTTTTTTTCCTTTTCTTCTTCTTTTCTTCCTTGAAGGTTTCGTTTTCGCGACTAGTTTTGCGAAAGGCAGTCGAGTTTGCAGTGCGCGTTTGTAACGTTCGCCGCAGTTCGTTTCCAATTGCAACGATTTCACTTCGGTGCGAATCAGCTCTTGCAACGAATACCTTGATGCTGCAAATTTCGGTCGAAGATTCAAATCAGACGTAATTTGTGACACACGCAGTGCCATTTTATTACACCGGGGACGATCAGCTGTAACCCTTGCAAAAAATAAATGATAGGACGAGATAGATAGAGAGAGAAAAACCGAGACGAAGGAAGGAGAACCACGTGGCGAGACTGGATCAAACAGGATGCTGAAAATCTAACGTATGCATAAAATTGCTGAGGCTGCTGCACGTCTATCTCTGCTCATGCTGCAGGGGTCAGACTGGGTCGACGTTGCATGAGCATTCTGCACACTCTTCGCCGTATCCACACATGGAGGCATCTCGTTAGATGGTGTATTATACACGCGGCACTAGGTAACTCAAGCCGCACACTTTCGCCTTGCAACATTGTCAGGATACCGCAATGTGCGAATCGAAGCATCAGTCCTCTCTCTCTCTCTCTCTCCACACCGTCAGATTCGCGGAGGAGAGAGAATCGCAGGAGAAAGTCGACGAAAATTATTGAACCTAGGATCACTGCCGATGGCGGAAAGACCTGTCGAAGTTGTACATACTTGAGAAAATTTTTATCCAAAGGAGACGTTGAAACTCGACAGTTTTGACATTCAACCGCGCATGCGCAAGATTCGTTTGATTTTCTCGCGGGCTAGCCAACTCAAACTTCAGTCGTCAAACGCGGCTTAGGAAGGTTATGCGTGTAAGATTATGCGGATATTTTACGTGAGGAAATCTCAAACCTTTATTGCGCGTAACTGAGGACTGATGACTGCTACGAGACATCGTGACGGCATAATTTTCGTTCACCGATAAATGTTGGACAGTTTGACATCGCACGTCCCCTTCCGAGTAAGTTAGCTCCCCTGTCTAGCAGACGAAAATATTACCGCGGCACGATCTCGCGGACCAATGGAGTTCAATTCTTGCGCGCATGCGCAGTCACTCACTCACCCAGCCTGCCAACGTTTCCTCGCTGTATCCGTTCGAATATAGTCCGAAAACGATATCACGATGACATAAAAAATCCTTCCTCGAACATTTGAAAAAGTCAATTCCCCTCCAGCTTCCGGTGCCGAGGAGTTTTTCGCCGCGGTGAATAATAACAAAAGTGCAAAACCCACGGGGTCATAAAACCCGGAATGACCGAACGGGACGTTGGCTAGACGTGAGTTTACTTGGTGGTCCGTTATTCGATCGTGGAACGTCCGCCTCGTCGTTCAAGGGCGAACTTTGAGCAACTGTAATTGGACTCCCTCGGTCAGGTTGCAACAAGACGGCCTGGGCAGAGTTTCAGCGGCAGCGATATTCCCCCCTGGAAAATGGCATTAAAATTCAAACGATGCCGTGGATGAGGGGAGGGAGGGAGCGAGGGGGAAGAAGACGATACGGCTTTCGAGCGATCCTGCGGGAGCTTTCGGACTTTGGCGCCGTCCTCGATTCCTCCGCCGCAGGACGCGAACCCCGGGGAAGCGGGTCCGTTAAGATTAGCATCTCATCCCGCGGGCGAGCTTCGCCGATGGTCGACGGTCGCCGGGATATTTGACAGATAACGGGGGCTCCCCAAATCTCGGTAATAATTATGGACAATCAACGGGGATCAGCGCCAATTCCCGCTTATTCAAATTGGACTCGTTTGCGCTAAAACGTACGATACTAAAATTAAACCGAAGCCTGCCTCTGTTCCCTGTTTCAACAACGATTTATGTCCACCGGGACAATGCCACGGATTCTGCCCGCCACACGCCAATTTTCCTGATTTTTATCAACCCGAAATTCGGTGCGGACCGTTCATCTTTTTTGCTTTATTATAAACAGGTTTTAGTTTTTTTTTCCCCGCACGTTTTGTTCGAAATCCGCGTTGTTCTACGCACTGTTCAATTTAGCGAACGGACAAAAGTACTTCTGTGTTGTGATCATTCGCAAAAATAAAATTCTGCGAAACTATGTGGATAGATTTATAAGTAGAAACAACTAGGCAAACGGAATTGCTTTCATTGTAATATTACTACACTACATTATTTTTAAGTCATCCAAAGCCAGATGAGGTCCAATGCCGTGGTACTTATTTTCGATCAAGCACTCGGTGTAAGATTCGCAATATCCTCGTTTGATGCAGATTGGAATCTCCTTCGAATGCTCTCTCGGTAAAACGCGACTAGTTTGTTATTGGATCGCAAAATATTACAACGAGTGTGAAAGACCATGCCTACACAACTGGTTGTAAAGAACCCGCGACTCGTGTCCTCGAATCGTTCTCTCCTAGGACGGTGAACCTCTGAATCGACGGGAGTACCTGGCCCCAAGGGAATCTGAGGTGGAGGCGAAGGAGGAGGAAAGAGGAAGGAGGAAGAAGGAGGGGAAGAAGGGTACAGCAGGGGTCGGATCTGGAAGATTGACCACGATTGTAAATCTCCCGGGAACGCCAACGGAACTGGTTATACAAAATAGGCTGGCTCAGGCTCCGTCGCTCGGCGTTCTCGGAGGAGTTATTTCTACTCCGAATGCAAACTCCTCCTGCAGGCTAAACAAACGCATCGCAGGCCGGCTATTCCTTTCGACCGCGCGAATTTTATAAGAACATTTCATTACGTCGCTAATAACAGGCTCCTCGAAATTCACGTGGGTTGAAACGAAAAAAATGAATTAAACCGGACAAATCGCGGCCTGAGAAATAATTACAATTAGCTGAGCTTTCGATGTGCAAAAACGACGCGTTTTTAACACCACAATTACTACACAAGTGAGCCGAGTTGGTAAATCACCAAGATCAATTCTCTAAAGTCGATCTGAATCTTTTTCAATCTTGCAATTATAACTCCCTAGATACGTTTTTATCGATGATATTGAAGTCTTGTAGAAACGTTTGTGACGAGTCAGATCCGTGACTTGGTTCGTCGGAACGGTTGAAGGATCTTCGAGCGCGCAATTTTGGGTTAATTTCACCGGGGTTAAACGGACAAATCCGTGCTGACTGATATGCTAATATCACAGAGGCAACTTTCGGAGCTTTGAAACTGAAACAGATTCGTCAGGGAAAACGAGGAGCAGGCGAAACTCACTGTAATAGGAAGTATTTAATCGTGTTTGTTCCTGGGCCGCCGCTCGACGTGTGTAATCCATCCATTAGTCAGGGTTTTACTCTGATCCTGATCCTCTCCCCCTCTCCCCCGCCCCATCCTCTCCTTCGACCTCTCTCAAGAGATTGGCCGTAAAAGAGGGGGAGGATGCTGCGTGGAATAAGAGACAGGTGACAGGGATAAACGCACCAACACTCATGTGAGAACATGCTTCTGCGCCCGGTTATGCGCATTATCTCTCTCTCTCTCTCTCTCTCTCTCCCTTTCGCCCTTTGCTGCTCTCTTTCTTTTCCGCATCGTTTCTTGTGCCGTGCGCCAACGGCGATCATCTACGAGCTCGTTTGATATCATTGCAGGAGGTTCAGATCGATAAGGAATCCTATGATCTTCAGCGATCAGTCAGCTGGTACTATAGGTACTTTTTATAGATTTCGTCCGTATCATTTGAAAAACTTTCAAGGACGATTTGTTCAGTTTTTGTACTTGATCAATTAGGTCGCGTTGAAACTAAAACAACTCGACGTAATAAAATCGTACGAGAAATCTCCAAGAAGTGTTCTGATAAAAGATAGTCATTTCACACACCACTTTCAACTTTCCAAATGACCACTTCGATCTGATTTTCCGCCACTTTTTCAGACCTTGTTTCCGGAATCAGCTTTGATTTCAGACGAACCGAATGAATAGGGATATGCCCTCGATATTGGACAACGTCCTTTTTGTAGTGGTCTTCATTGTATAACGGTGTTTCATTAAAGTGTACGTGAATAACAACCACAAGGGTATATATAGGTCAAAGAACAAAATCAGTGTACTAAATGAATTCAAAAATGACCCTAGTCAAAGTTGCAAAGGATTCGTAGTGTCCGAAAATCAAAGGATTGCGCTGATTTTTATGTTCCGACCTTTGATCACCCTACATTTTGCTTACATATTTTCAAATCATATGAATATAGACTTTCAGCTCTTCGCAAATTCGACCGATTGTGACCCGAGGCTGCTACTACGTGCAGGACATTGTACTTCCTGACCCTAAACCTAACGTTAAAATCCACCAGAAATTCGGGATAACTGCACGTGAGGCGTGCAAAATAACCCGTTACGAGCTCGTCAGAAGAAGCATTGCACGTGCAAATAAGCAGAGTGTAAACTGCAAGGGACGTTAAAAGCACCGGTGACACCGGATCCTTACAATGTGTTTGACAGAGAGTCGACCGGTTTGACGTGGCAGTCAGCGAATAGCGCTAATCTCCATCCCAGGACGACGAGTACTTGGTTGGCAGGGTTGAGGGGGTAGGGGTTGTGTTTCCAAAGAGTAGAACCCCCGGGTTTCCCGAGGGGCGCGAGGCTTCCAAAGTGGAAGACGACGACGACGAGGACGAGGACGAGGACGAGCCCTCGGGCAGTCGTTCGAGATCGCATTTACGACTTGCGAGCTGGTCCGACGATGCGGACGCATCGAGGATCAAGATTCGGGTCGAGGGGTGAAGGGTGAAGGGCGAAGGGTGAAGGGAAGGTGGCTGGTGGTTCGTGCCGCGAAGGGGACTCGGAGGAGAACTAGTTTGCGAGTTAGTCTTCGTTCTAACTCGGTTACGGTGAGCGAACTCCACGTCATGACAAAGTTTAGTCGCTTTCAGCCAGTCGCAACTATAACGATTCTCACCCTGTATCCGGAGCCTGATATGCGCTGAGCAAAGGTCAAACCTGCAGACATCCTTCCACGTCCTTGAGCTTCGAAACATCTCGCCGACTTACTAAGAGTCCAAGATTATTCCACGTAAGAATCTAAACCGTGTCAACTAATTTCAACGATGTTCGAACGCGAAATTTCAGTCTCGTTGCCAGCTTCAATGTCACAAGTTGGAAAACCAATTAACACTGTCCCAGTTACAAGCAATCAATTATCCTGCAAGTTACCGTTCAGTGTCTTCATGGGTGTAAAATATATATCATCTAGTTTCCCGTATTCTTTTCGCCTCAACCTAACTCGAATCGAATGACGTCTGATTATAGAAGCTCGAATTCCATTTGATGATTGATGAATGGGTGTAGGAATGAAATCGATCACTGCGACTGTGATGGGGAAATCTATTACGGGTTACTGTTACTTTTGTACGTGGTCTTTACGATTCTCTTGAGACTGATGCCTCAACTTCATACCGGTACAAAAGAAAATGATGACTTGAAAAAATTATGTGATCAATTGAAGAAACACCGTAACTATGATCGCAAGACTGGATAATTACTTGTACGAGATTTGCTTACATGTTTAACAACATTTGAACGATATTGCAAAGATAGTAATTCTGTTAAAAGATATAATTGTACGAAATCAACTGTTAAAAAATTCATTCTCGTCAATATGTACAGTATGTCCAAGTCTGTAATGATGGTTCTTTTGAAACGATGCGCTAAAGTTGGAGCTTTGATATTCCTGACTTTGTGAACGATTGGATAAAATTTTAAGCTGACCCAGTGACGATATACACATGTATGAACTTTAAATAGATTGGCCGTAAGGCGAAAAGAATGCCTTAAGAGTAATCAATTAGACGGAAATAAGTACCGCGGTCTGAGAATTTAAGTTTTAAAAAAGAACTCGCACGGGAGTGTTTTTTTTTTTTTTTTTTTCACCAGAAAGGTCCTGGAGCGTTCACGGAATTTTCAATGATCGTTTTTAAATAGAGATAAAGTCAAAGAGGCGTGCTTAGAATTTTGTGAGGAACAAGGCAGTTCGCGGGTCGGTCTTATGCGTCCGTAATATATCCTCACGAGCTGAATGACGGTATTATATGGGGCTATATATACTTAAATAGAAGCGGCGCGGCGCGGCGAAAAGGCGGACGGGACCCGGGTTTTTTATCTAAAATTGCTAAAAATATTCCACTCCATAAATTTGTTGGGCAAGAAAATTTGGGTCGCATCGTATAATACCGAGCTGACGCCTTTCGGCCAGCCTCGTTTGCCTTCTTTCCTTCTTCCGCCTGCATCGCGCAATGGATACCAAGTTCGTTCTCTCGATGTCTGACACACTTTTGCACCACCTACCACGTGCTCGCAGATTTCTTATTTTACATTTTTTTCGACCCATCCGTCAACGTTCGTTTACACAACATTTTCCCTCAAATTTCAACTCCGTAATACGTTGTTTCTCGTTTTATTTATTCGCTGGGATAAAAGTTGGCGAAAATAGATGCGAGAAATTCTCGGCGCATCGAGGGCAAGAATTGTCCGCTCCATTTTTCTTTCCTGCTCTTCGTTTTCAGCGAAACTCGGAACGTTCTCGTACTTCCCGCTTATCGAAGCGCTGTTTATACTTACCCAATAAGCGATGTCCAGAAGTGTGTCGAGGTTTCGGAGGATCGCCCATATGTATGACCGCGTTGTGCGTTCACACACGTAACATTACGGTTGGGTATGAGATCGGAGATAAATCAGCGGAAACGGCTACCCAAATCTTGTTCTCCGTTAACTAACGCCGGCTGCAACTCTACGCAACATCCACATAATTCCCCGGCTAACTAATTAACCAAAGTTCTATGTTGTTATATTTTCAGGTAAGTCCTCGAACCCAGAGCCGCTTTATTGCCTGGAATAATAATGAAATTCCGCCGATTTCCACCGGGATGTTATCCCCTTGACGTTTAAGCGAGAGAATATGAAGAAAGTTTGGACTATTCAACAACCGTTACGGTCAAGGTAAATTTTGTGAATTCATTATTAAACACGGACGCGACTCGACGCGTCAACGAATAAAAGTTCGACTTCTTCTCTGGAATATTTCTGGAATATTTCCTCGTCTCGACTTTAGATCGGATCTCGGCGATTCTCGTCGCGTTGCAAATACCGTGATTTACTTTTGAACCCGTAATGCGAACCTCGGTCGTTACATTATTACACGGCTATAATAATGAGATATAGGAGCCGTGTGTATAGGTGGGTATATAATATCGGTAGGTAGGTATCTTGGAGATGAAAAAAATTGCGAAACCGGTCGTTAGGGATTAAAAATAAATCATATCCACCTCTGCACCGAGAATCGCAGCGTGGCTTAAGCCGATGTGCGGTGAATTCCGTACAGCGAGAAGTGAATCGGAATACGAACGGGTCAAAGGTCGAAAACGGAAAGCACTTAAAATCAGTCACTCGAAAAGCCATCCGGTTTGCCTACGTAAATTATAAACACACTTTATGCACGCCGTTGTAATTTTTATACGTCTATATTCACTTTCGTGCGTTGTATCACGCTGTATTGTATTATATTATTCAAAAATAACGATCCTCGTAATGATCCGCGGTATATTTTCCCCGCGCATCAAGTACATGCCTATATTTATTCGTGCAAGATCGTATTTCACTCTGTATATTACATTTATGGCCTCGCTGACGCGTGTTCGTGCTGTTTTTACTTTCTCGGTTTTTTTTTTTTTTTTTTTTTACCCTCCTCCTACTCATCTTATCGATATTTTTCACACATTTTAAGCTCTCTTGTTGTCAAACGAGATTTTACACGACGCAGTAAAATTGCCGATTTATACAGGCATGGTGGTATTTTTTTTTCCAACTTTATACTTATACCTTCCTCGGGAGAAAAATTTCTTTTTCATCTGCTGGTTGTTTTTGTATTAAATATGCATATGACCGCTCGATAAAGTTTTTAAATGAACGTTAAATAACCGTGATCATACTTAAAAATTCCCGATGATACGGAACCTTTTTTTATTTATTTTCGTTAAACACCGTATTTTAACCATCAATACCTTATTATATTATTTTGTTCCACCATTTTTTCTTATTGTAAAATCTCTACTGTTTGTCACATTGAATATAATCCCGCTGACCGTGACTCATTTTATTCGGCAATGAAATTATTATCCAGAAATAGTATGAGTTAAATTTTTGATAGTAACAATTTGTTTATCGCTGAATTATGCAACTCTCATTATCTGTAAATCATAACGATTGTAAAAATTCGAATACCTTTTTTTTCTTTTTCACCCGCAACTGACAAGATGAGAAGAAGAAAAAAAATCTGTCTCGGGCATTTTGTAGTGTGAATTTATTCACGAACGAAACGCGCTAGTTTTAATTACCACAAATTGACGGAACGTAAAACAGAAAAGAATAAATGAATAAATAAAACCGGTAGAACAACGTGATTAATCTGAAGTAGTTAACAAAAGTTAAAATTCACCGTTTTAATAATCTATCCTTGCTATTTAATGGGACTTTTTTTTAAATAAGATTTGACACGATGACTTTTGATCAGACGTTTGAAACCATTGCTCAGTCACGTGATCGTTTCGACACGATATCATCGAGGTGACTTTCAGTATCCTTGAGTTCCTCACGTAAGCCAGAGGGAATAAAAGCGCGTACCAGCCGTTACTCAATTTTGAAAATTTCCTCCGGATTCCGGGCTTAAAGCCTAAAAGTTTATAAGGGGTGCAATATAAGGCGTAAGGATACGGGTATAATACGGGATTGTTTATTACAATATCGCGGGATGATCGAGGATTTATTGGGGTGGTGATGTGGCGTATAAGAGTAAGGGGGGAAGAAAGGAAGGAAGGAAGGAAGGAAGGAAGCAACCGGGCTTCGCATCGAATGACTAGCAGCGGCTTTCGCCAGGTTTTTCCGATGATAAGGCGGAGGCTCGTGATCCGAAAGTTTATCTAAAGGCTCACCCTCCCGAATCTCCATGCAGCATGAAAAGCGGGCGGTTCGGTTCGGTTCCGTTCCGTTCCATTCCGTTCCGTTCGGTTCGTTTCGGTTGGGCGCCGCCGTCCATTGAACACCGAAAGCGCCGCCCAGCAACCCCAATTTTTTATTCTACCCAATTTGCATACTTTAATATGCATTCGCCGTTTATCGGCAATATAAATACGAGATTCGTTTAGGCCAAATTTCCTCCGACAATTAACTCTTAAAATGTAAAAGCACCAATTTGCATCGCATCCTGCAAAGCCTCCCTTCCATCCCCACTCTCGTTTTATATTTTATTTTACCTTTTTCTCCCTCTCTCTCTCTCTCTCACACCCTCTCATCGTTCGGTTCATATTCTCATCTCGTTTTACCGACCAGTTGTATAATCCCCACAAATTGCGTATCGATTGAATTGTATGTATTATATCTATACGCAAACACAATTATTGTGCGCTTTCTAAAACGTCGTTGAATCGTTTATGCGGTATTATAATATCGACATTTCTCACAAGGGATGAAACAAGTAACGAGGAGAAATAAAATACTTAAGACAGCTCGTAATTTTCGTTTGGTGTTGCTGGGTGAAAATTATCAAATTTGTACGAATTTAGTTGTAGTTTCTTTGTCATTCGAACCGGAAAAATGGATTCAGGGGAACTCCGTGCGAACGTAAGAGCAGTAGGAGATATTTATCGTGTTCGAATTCTCGTCAAATTTTTACTTTTCACACGAAACATTCTGAAAAACTCGAAAAAGCAGAAGGGAGAGAAGAAGAAGAGAATTATCGCAACGGAACCAATTTTCACGGTTGATGAAAAAATCCAGTTGACACAAATATAGGTGTAGAAGTTTGAAAGGTAGAATATTGACGATTTCAAAAAGTCTTTCTTCATTCTTGCAAAGTGAATATTCGTAGCTTTCAAATTCTACTTTTTTCGATCACCTTCCACCCTTCGTGTTCTCCTGAAGAAATTATCAAACGCGATAAGAATTTTCTATCACTGTTAACGTTCAAACGACGGGGGCGGTGTAAAGTTTCCAATTTGAAAACTTCCGAAAGTGTCTAATTCTGAATTATTTGGTGGCGAAGCTTTGAGGAGAGAAATCAAACTTTTACGAAACAACAAAGTTTCGAATGTTCGGAAACCCGGCGGATCAAAGTTACGAAATGCAAGATTCTGAAAATTCAAGTTACGACAGAGCAAAGTTCCGAAAAGTAAAGTTCCGATGGAACAAAATTTGGAAAAATAAAGTTTCGACAGCGTAAAATTCCGAAAATTAAAATACACTAGCACAGCGTAGTTTACTCAACAAGTGGGTGTAAAGAATCAGAAAAACCTAAAATCAGAATGACCAAGATTCCGAATGTAAAAATATCGAAAATCCAAAACAAGGAAAGATCAAAATGGTGAAATTTCACCAAGCCATAATTTCACGGAACTGAAAATCTTTGGTCATTCGGAATTTCGATGCTTCGGATTTAAAAATTTTCTCATTTTCGTACTCTCGGAACTTTGACTCGTCGGAACTTTGACGTTTCGTCAAAGTTTGATTTCTTCACTTCAAGTTTCGCCACCAAAATTTCTACCCCCGCCCTAAACGATGTCCTTTCGATTCTCTCGACCCCCGATAACGAACGTGATTACCGAAGGAGTAACCTCGAGATAACGACAATCTGCATCGGGATTAGGTGACCGTAAACCGGTCTCGTCATTAGTCAGCGTCAGGAGTAGCTGTCGGCACGTCTGTCGGCGCAGGACTCGATGCCGCATCTCGGAAAGGCATCGCCTAAGCTCGCTTCTTCCCCGCGAGTTAACTTCGAGTCGAAATTTTCCAGCGCCGCTTTCGCTCCCGCAAGTTTCACGGCTATCCTTGGGGTGAGTTCCGTTCGGGGGTTGGTTGAGTGCGTCGGGACGCCGCGTGTGATTGATGGCGCGACGCCGGGCGCCGAGTAACCGAACCGACTCGGTTTGGTTTAGTTTCGTTTCGTTTCGTTTCGTTTTTTCCGCCTCGAAATGCTGCTGCCCTGCATCGCCACCGACTAATTTGTTTGCGTAACGTCACCTCGGCTTCGAGGTTTGAACCTCGTCATCTTTCTTCTTCCCTTTCGTCGCTTGTCTAATCCTTAGACTTGAGACTCGGCGTCGATGGACGATGATCGAGAGTCGGATGTAACGTGTATTTATACTCCCGTTGTCGCTGAGGGTTTGGCGAGAGGTTCAAGAGTCACGAACGTCCGTCGGGTTGAGAGTGAGGAGGGAAAGGTTAACGTTAACCGTAAATATCGGGTCAAAAAATAAAAATCAAATTCAACGGTGCAAAAATTGATTGATTCGAATTTTTTTTTATTTTTTTTTCTTTCTTAGAAATCAGAATTCGCCTGGATAGTAATTCGAATAGGAAAACACTCTTGTTTTCTACCTGGTTTTGATAACAATTGAAAAATTATGATGCTGAGATTGTTTTCAATAATTTCGATAAGGATCTGAAGCAATCGACGCCAATTTTATTTAAATTCATTTTTGCGCATAAGAAAGACCGACACACGCACACGCGTATGCATAAATTGAAAATTCCTTTGAACGAGTTTTATTAATCGAATAAAAAACGGACCATAATCTAACCTCACTCAATCAAGGTTGGGATAAAAAAAAAAAAAAGAAGAAATTATGAGAACCGTGAGATTAAGAATGGAGAATCTGTACAGCGGATGAAATGAAAAACAAGGAAAAGAAAAAAAGGGAAGAAGAGAATTAGGGAAACGCAAAGGGGATTTATAAGATTGAATCAGGGGTAGATTGTAAGTCAAAAATTACGAACGGGGTGGTTTTATTCAACGTGTATAGATAAATGAGTGAGAAGAAGAATAAGGGGTGAAATTGTAAGAACTTGGGGATGAGGGACACGACGAGGAAAGAGGAAAAGGGCTGCTCTGCGCCTCCGTTAATCCGTAACTCTTTAACGTAGCGTAAAAAGATAGCAACGTCGAGAAATCAGAATATCATCTTGTTATTATTATAAGAACGAAAGCTCCTTTTTAAATCTCGTCGGAATGCGCGCGCGCGCGCGCAGGAATGAAAAGGGGGATGAAAAACGGAAGTGTATAACTGACTAAAATTAGTCTTCGATTCAACGATAAAGGGGTGAGAAGGGAAGGGGGGGGGGGGGGCTGGGGGGCGGAAATTTTACACTTGATATAAGAAATAGGATAAAGAGAAAGAGAGAGAGAGAGAGAGAGAATAGAAAAATAAAAATGAACACAGATCCAACGAGATAAGAAAAGTGATTTGAAAAATACGAAGAAAAGAAAAACACTTTCGAGCGTATCACCAATTAGGGTGAAATTTATCGTGCAAAAAACAAAAAAAAAGAGAAAAAAAAACGTAGCGTCATTCTAAACCGAGTAAAAAATTGCTTACAGCGTTGCAACGCGTTAAAGAGCGCGGTGTGAAAAGAAAATAAATGCGAATAGCGTATAATATATACATGCACGCACACACACACACACATATGCAGCTATTTCTTTTGGGAAAAAAATTTAATGTATATAAATTTTCGCTCGCAAAGCCGCGGCGCGTGCTCAACTAGAGGGGTAAAAGAGTGGAAAAAAAGAAAAATGATAAGCAAAGGAAAAGAGAAAGAGAGAGAGAGAGAAATAAAATTCCTGGCAAGCAAGGGAGGATCGAGTAGGTGCGATATTTTTTCATCTATTTTAACGCGTCTTATTCTTTATCTCGTTGACTGCGGCGTAAAAATCGGTATCGTAAATTATCACTGCAGGTTTCATAGTTTCGTTATTTTTCTTTTTCTTTTTTATTCTCTTCTTCTTCTCTCTCTCTCTCTCTCTCTCTCCAATTGCGGTAAGGTATTTTTTGAATTGGTATGCAGACGGGGCTGGCTGTCGCATATACGTTACGTACCGTATATATACGTTGGGTACCGAAACAAGTTTATCACTCCGTCTACCTAACACCGCCGCATTCCTTCTGTACGGTCGCTTCTTCTCGAAAACACGGAAAGCGGACGCTGCCTTCATCCCCTAAATTTAAACTGTAACATCAAATTTTTCAGGATATGCCCGATTTCGCTCGGGGAATCCTTTCGTTGGAAAGTATTTTAAATGAAACGCGGCGTATGAAGTTGGAACGAAGTGAGGAAGGAAAAAAAAAACATACACGTAGAAACACGGACTCTTGACTGATGAACAAAAATCTCTTCGTAATTTTACGTTGATTATAATTCTATCCGCTAGATAGAGCTTGGAACGTTTGTGATACGTCTTTATTTTTTTTTTTTTTTCGTTTTTGTTTTTTTTGTTTAATAACGGAACTCATTTAGTTCCGTAATCGGTTCAATTAATTGCAGTTCAACGTTTCTGCATTCGAAACGATTAAACTTCATTTAAATTCGGTGATTCGCTATCGGATTTAATTCACTCTAGGCTTTTGTGATTCAATTCCATAAAGTATCATCAATTTAGATTGGTGAACGACTATTTTATTAATTCACGTACTTTTCAAACATATTATTGCACAAAAATAAAAAAAAAAGACCTCTAGAACAACTTTATGAATTTTCACGATTTACTGGATGAGAAGTTTCCGATTTTTAATTTTAAAGTACACCTGCGCACAGGTTCAAATGTTGAATGCAATTGGTTAAATCGTTGAAATTTTTTGGTCTGTATGTAGGATTTTTAATTTTCTCAGTTTACTTTTCAACGAACTCAAATTATTTATCGACAGTGTAATAAGAATACCTGGTTTTTTAAAAATAGTAACAAGATACCAAGTTGAACTTGATCAATACTTTCGAACTTGTTGCCAAACTGCTTAATTAGGAGCAAACTGTAAGGAAAAAGTCAAGATAGAAGAAAAGGAACTCAGGAAAACCGCAAATTTGAGATTCCCACTGAACAATCGTTCAGATGTAATTTTTGTCATCTCGGTTACGCTAAATAAAAATCGAAGATTCGAGATTCTTACAAAACGATTCAAAGAATTCGAATAACTCGATTTGCATTGAATTTTTCGGAATTTCGCATTATTCGCAAAGCCAGTCTTATTCCAAGTATCAATTCTCACTGACCCGCAGCTACGCGGTAAATATGCATAACCGTGAAATCCATTGGTTCATAAAAATTCTCCGACAGGCTTCCGAGAGTGATGGAATACAACGTGAGACACTTTCGTTTCTGCAGCGGCAAAAACGGTGATCGAAATTTTTTTTTTTAGGAGGGTGAATGCAGGCAGGGTGCAGAACCGTTACTCGTGAGGAAATCCTTTGGTTTACTTTGCGGAGAGAATTTAAAGAGAGTCGAGACGGGTAATCGGCGCAATAAACAGTAATTCACGGGGGGAGATTGAGAGGGGTTAAAAAAAAGTAGAAACAAAAAAAAAAAAGAAAGTGCCGCTTAGAGTGAAAATTAAGAGGGGATTTTTTCGGGGTAGGTGGAAGGCTAAAGTCCCAGTTCCAAGTTGCGGCAGTTAGTACCGAAAGCCGAGGAGAAGCCACCTGCTCGCGGAGAGTTATCACAGTTTCGAAAGCTCGCATTTTGCCCCCGTCCTCGAAGCTCTCGCTGAGCTTTGAGTAAAATATCAGGGTAGAAAGGGACGGGAGAGAAGCTGCGGCGCGGAATTGTTGCGGAAGGATTATCCGTGCGCCGAAGCGCGGGATTCCGCATTTGATCCCGTGCGGCGTGTTTTTGGGGGTGTAAAAATGAAAAGGGAAATGGCGAGAGAGAGAGAGAGAGAGAGAGAGAGAAAAGAAAAATAAAGAACATAAACGGAGGTAAACACGAAAATTGAAGAGAAACAAAAAAACACCGATAACCGGCGTAGCTTTGCTTGATCCACACAGCCGAGCTGCAAACGCCGCAAGCTCTCTCGCTTCGATTGATCGAGTCGAAAAGCTGTCGGTATAAGAAGCTTTATCGCTGAAAATATTCGCAACATTGATTTTCCGAGTCTCGAGATCGAGTGGACAAAAAGTGGGGTGGAATAAATGTTAGGGTACGAGTTATTGATTTTAAACGTAATCCGTGATGATGAACAAAAAAAATAAATAAATAAATAAATAAAATAAAATATATGAATAAAAAACACACCAAAAATTGCCCCTACTTCAAATTCCAGGGTGCTAAGCTTTTTCGAGACTCGTGAAGAAAAAACGAAATTTATACAAATTTCAAAGCTGGGCTACTAAAGCAAACAGCCGATTTTGACGGGGGTAGAAAAAGAGAAAAAAAAAAAAAAAAAAAATCGTTGACGTTTCTTTTTTGTCCTGAAACCGGAGCCCGTAAGCTTACAATTTATCCAAATCTAGGTCAAATTTCGATATAAATCCCACGATCAGGACCATCCGTATATTGAGCTTGCAGAGTTTTAGTGAGCCGAGTATAAAGTGTAAGAAATACTTACATACAGGGACATTGAGCGTTTCAAACAGCCGAAATACTTTCATTACATTGAATACTCGATATATATACACGCGTCGAACCGATTAACTCAACCCTTGAAAATTTATTTTATTTTACCTAACATCGGGTACAAACATCATACAAAGTATATTGTAATACACGAGGATCGAAAGATGGATGGAGTTCGTTTATCTTCCTGGTGTGATTGAAAAAAAAGAAAAAAAAAAAAAATGGAAAAGTTTTGGAAAAAAGAAAACGTCTCAAAAATATCTGGTGTTTACATTCTTCGTATGTCTCGACCATAAGTTATAAGAGACGGTGAAAATCAGCGCTGTAAAGACGATCTCGGAGATCGGATGGATGAGTAAATAAATATCCGAGTAGTAGGTTTAAGTTAGGTGACGGGGACACCCGCGTTGTTCAAGACTCTACCCGATGAACCGCACGCGGTAATTTCACTACGGTTTTTAAACACCTACACAATTACCCGCTCACTAAAAATGGATCTTTATCAAGACAGCGCTGCCTGATCAACTCGAGTGCATTTATGTACTTGGTGAACAAGCTTGGCGAACATCCCGGAACTCTGGTCGTCGGGCGAATTCCGATGTGGAGAATTGTAATAATAATTTACAGAGGTTGGTTGACCGAGACTCGGCTATTTTAATTAATTAATTAATCTAGTTTCTTTATTTTTATTATTTTCCTGCAAATGGTTCACCTCGTATAGGTAGATAATAAGGTGTCTCGACACGTTCTCGACATTTTCAGCTGCGTCACAATCCGCGGTTGCGGTTGGTAAAAAAAGTAAAAGAAAAAAATAAATAAAAAAACTGCCGGCATAATAACCCCAGGGGTAATTTGGGACGGGAAAGTTTTCCACGTTTTTTCCTCTTTTAATTCTCCCTCCCGTTTGTTGTTGTGTGTGTGTACATGTATATACGTAGGTATTTTTTTTTTTTTTCACTCCGAACGCTGGTGAATGAGGAGCTTGAGGAACGGCGGATCCGCCCTGAAAGGGGATGGGAAGATGGCGCTAATTTACCGCCATTATGGAAGGGTTATTCCGAGAACAACCCCCAACGGCCCCCCCCCCCCCCCCCCCATGCCTTACAATAAATTCAGCCCTTTTTTCCGCTCTCTCTATCTCTCCATTTCCGACTCCCTCCTTCTACCCCCCTGCCATCCCCCAATGCTCTCTTTCTCGCTTCGATTCTGTAATTACTCCGACATAGATATTATCGAAGAGATACATACAGTAGTAAAACTGTAGTTGAAAAAAGGACGTGAGCGGGAATGAAAAAATTAGCAACGACTTTGCCCAGCGATGTTTATGTGTCATTGGTAGTGAGGGTGGGGAGGGGATGGCTCAAAGAGAAACGCGAAGCTTATTCTTCGCCCTTCGGCGCGGAGTGGCACATTAAGCTTTTGGAAACCACGGCATGTCATCCCGTTCGGCCGTTAAAGCCGCGCTTACAAACGTTGGAGCGATCTTATTCGAGGCCCCTGCAGTCGGCTGTTTGACAGAGGAAGATAAATTTCTTACCGCTACTATCGCAACACAGAAACCAACCGCCGACAACCGATGGTTTGCCTTACAAAATAACGAAAGAGCTGGTTTCCAATGCCTGAACACGTTTGCGTCGCTAGTTTCGAACCGAGAATTAAAAGGGATCCTTTTTAGGGCTAGGATTCTAGGATGCGAGCTTTTACGCAAGCGCAAAGCTCCGATTCACCGTCAGCTCTCACTCCTTGTGTATTTTATTATTTTTACGATTTTAGATTTACACTTCGAGGTTACTTGATTCTCAGGTGTAAGTCATGGACGTAATAAATGCTTATCTCTTGTCAAAAGTTAACTCCCAGATCACCAAAGTACGTAATTCTTGACTAAGCCTCCTCTGTCAGCTTGTCAACTCGATTCGCTACTAATATCGCTATAATTTCCCACAAATGTTGAAAAAATTTTATTCCATCTGATATTGTTATTTTCCATTTCGCCCCATGGCATTGCTAGTGCACGATAAAACATTACGTTTAACATCACATTTTCTCAGACGGGAGAAAATTTCATCTAAATTCGGCTACTGGAATGCAGGGAAATGATAATAAAGCCTCCGGGTAAATTTGGGGGGCAATAATAACGTCTGCCGAAGCCCGTAATTTTGTCGGGTCAAAAAGAACCCGGTTGGTTCGAACGGTGAAGGGGGGCGGGTGAAAAAAAACAGATGCAAAAAATAAAGGAAGAAGTTAAGTGATATTAATGAGGAATAGTTAATTAGGGAAGCTGCAGGCGGTCGACCGTTTGCTCTGTGCTTTTCCATCGAACCATTCCCTCGATTCCAAACTACCCCGTTTCACTCTCGATACATTATATGTATATATATATATATATTTCTGCAGGAAATGTTATTGTCAAACAGAGGTCGACTGGCAATTGATGACGGTGATCGTTCATGGAGAGAGTTTTTTTCTTCTAATTTTTCTTATTTCGTTATTATCATTTCTGCAAATATCCAACTAATCTTCGGAGTTCAACGATCCGGTAATGCCGAGTTTTTCCATTTTCCCTTGACGAGAATTTTTCGGAGATGAAGATCGAGCTGCTCGTTCGTTACGATCGCTTTTCAGCCTGCTGGATAATCTTGAGGTTTTTATTACGCTCTTTGAGCGCCTGACCGTTCGTGAAAATGGTGTCAGAGGTGGGATATCGTTCGTTGCGACGACCGATGCTCGAGTCGCTACGCCATGAATCGAACGTCAATCGGTCTAATTTTTAACGACGATTTACTCGAGGAATTACGATTATTGTTACCGAGATGTGGAAATATTCGTAATATATCGAATTCGATGAAATTGGATGAAAAGAAAAAAACAAAAAAAATACTCGAAGGGTAAAGCGAATCGTTATTTTTTAATTCGAGCAAACGAATAGAAAAATAGATACTGTCCTAACGTATGTTAGTGAAAAAAATCGCTAAGCTACAGCGAAAAGTGCGAAATTCGAAATCGCTTGAATATTTCACTCGAATAAATTGACTAAGTGAAATTTCGGGCGATTTTATTCACTCGGGGATGTTTGGAGTGGAAAAGTTCGCTCTGAAAGTCGTTTATATCCTTCGAGCGAAGAAGGAATCCTCTAACTTTCCTCGGTTGTCTTTCGGTGTCGTCCCTCGAGTGCAGCCAGTCTAGTATTTTGTCGACCTCGTCTCGGGCATCTCTTTTCATCTTGTCAGCCCGCTTCGAACTCTCTCGAATGCTCGTCTCCCAGTCGAGTGTAATGCGGCACGTAACATCCTATCTATATTTTAATCAGTCATAATTAAATGAATATTTCATCTTGTGCTCCGGGCTGACTCAATGCGGACGAGGGTTGGTTCGTTGGTTCGTTGGTTCGTTGGTTCGTTGCCACGGCGCTATTACGCCTCCTGCTCGCGGTGCGCCGGGGTTTTAGACTCTCGGAGGAAAGGGTTTCATGCAAATGCCTGCCAGATTGGGCGCCCCGGCAAGCCGTGGCTCTCGTCGGTAGAACGAGAGAGAAACGCCGAGAGGAAAGTGGGATCGAAAACGGCGCGGGGAAAGCCGCAAGGTATATTTATGCATGTAGCCGCGTGTGCGTAATACTTGCACAAGCCTCTCTGGGCCTAGAATTCTCCAAATTTTCAAGCCCAACGAAGCGTCGAGTCATCGGGAATCCGACGACCGAAGTTGAGGTCAAAACGATCTTCAGGTTACTTCGATTTTAATTAGGTCAAAACTGCCGTTCGCCTCGAAATTACGAATAATCGAAACGATGGATATTTTTTATACGATTTTTTAAACATTGTTTACTAGTTTTTTTTTTTCTATCCTTACGAATCATTCATACTCAATTCGAGCGAACGAATAGAAAATAAACTTTATCGTGTACCCAAATTCAGTAAATGAAGGCTCTTTTATTAGGGAACAGATCACCTCAGCTTAAATGTTTTTATTATGTAAGATAATTGCGTTTTTCATGTAAAAAATTTACGTTTTATTGAGAAATTTGTTCATTGTATTGACAAATCCCTGTCAAGTGATTTGTAGGAGAGTTCATTTATAAACAAAATCGAGTTATTATTCTTGACATTGAACAAACTTGAACGATTTGGCGTATTGAGAAATGGTATTCGATAATGTGACCAGAGATTGAACGAAAACAAAAAAAAAAAAAATGAAAGACCACTTTGATGGAAAAGGAAAAGTTTCCTAGTTGAACTTAATTTATTCATAGATTCCAAGCTTCTGTTTTTTAATTAATCCGTTTTCACATGTTTTCACCTGATTGAAAACGTGACCGATCTTCAAAGAATTTAAATACGAATGATTGATTCGAGAAGCTTCACATCCGATGAAAACTGACGAAACGATCGAAAAATCTGTATTATTAGGAAAGTAAAAATCACGGAATGAATGATTTTCAAAATTCTTGGTGCTTGCATTTTCCAAACGAGAAATTACTTCCCGGACTCGATAATAACGATTATCTTCGTTAACGGGCAAACTTACGAACGGTAGCAAAAACTCAACGCCTAAAAGTGAATAAATAACACCGGTCGACACGAATTTCGAGTCGTGGTTCTCGATATGAAATTTTGATTTCTTCCACGTAAGTAACGAATGAAAAAATAGTCTTATCAGTTTGTAAAGTTTGTTTTTTGCAGAAACCAGAACGATATTTCGGATTTTACGAAAAATCACCCACTTTCTCAAACATTTGTGGTAAACAACAACTGAACAAACTTCAGTATTGCATTTGAATCACGTTTATTCACAAATAATAATTATCAATAAACTAGAAATTTAGATAAATTTATCAGCAACGAATAAAGGTTTCGGTTATTACTGAATCTATAGAATCGACATTTATTTATCTCGATAGAAATTGAAAACAATTTTTTTTTTTTTTGTTTCCTTGTTCACCTGTGTAATAAATACATTTTGTTTTCTTTATCTCGGGTGAATTAGCATTGATGAAATTTTGGGCGGAAGCGAGAGTGAAAATCTTAATTAATCCGTACGTGGTATAAATATATCGACCCACCTATATATACATGCATACACATAACGCGTATTACACATAAATAAATACCGACGCATAAACGCATGGCAGGGAACGCCGCAGGAAAGCTGCATAAACGCGCCTCTGGATTAGTGGCAACAGATTGGTATCTAATATTAATCCGACCTTATAGCGAGTGTCTTCTGTCCGGGAAACATTTATAGTTCAGCTGGAGTTATATTATCCTATGCGGTGCAAGCTCGCAGCAACGTCAGCGAGGCGACGTGCCAGCGATTTATACTTTATTCAAATAAAGCTCTCGGACGTTTCAGGGACCAAACTGATTAATTCCAGCCCCTTTACTTTACTCAAACCCGCTGCAGGATGGTACAGTTTTGTGCGTGTACGCGTGCACATGTGTGTGTGTGTACACAGGCATTATATCCACCCCGGAATATACACACCGTTGTTTATTTCTTCAGGCTTATAGCTTCTGCTGATGGCTACTGAGGCTGCACCGCGTCACTTGTTGGACGGATGAAATTGCACGGTGATAACTTGGGCCAGAAATAAATCGATCGAGATTTTACACCGAACGAGTATGCGGGCTGATTTTCAAGGATATCCGCTGCGTTTGGTAGAAGGCTTTATTTCTTTTTTTCTTTTATTTTTTTTTCAAACCTGCGTCGCACGAAGTATCTTCAAGTCGTTTTCGAGACACTCGTTGAAGTTGGTGATTTAAACCGGCTTTGAAGTCACCTCGGAATTACGCGAAGCCATTTCGAGTAGATGCCCACTTCAAATTTATACCTATAAAGAGTTTTGTTTAAATTTAGGATTATTTATCCCGCAGCAGCGCCGAGGTTTGCTTGAAAATTGAAATACACACGAATATTTTCCCCGAATAGATATTCTATTTTGAAGACGATCGTTAGTGGTTTTTTTTTTTTTTTTTTCAACTTAGAGGCAATCGCACTCGCTCGAGGGTTCAAAATTCTTCGGAACGAGCTTTTTCTTCTTCCTCGCGTGACGCGGGATCGATTGCGCGGCAAATCGCCCAGAATCGCGAATTTTTACCGGTCGACAAGTTTCGTTGCTCAAAAATCGATACGTTTGACTAATTTCTTTGTCAAGTAATCGTAAATTGAGTGTACATTAATTAAAGTCTTGAAAAGGATGTATTCGAGTTGTGGAAAACAGAATATATCAGAGTTGAGACGAAAAGTTTACATACATCGATGAGTTATTTCAAATCTCATTAAACAAATTTTGAAACAAACTTGATGAATTCGTTTTATTTCGTTCCGATCTTTGTACTTTTTTCACCTTCGTTATCGTTCGATGTTAAATTTTACCTGAAATTTCACGGGAATCGACAGTGATCAAGAAAACATGCGAATTTAGAATCGAGTACTATTGAATAAAGAAAAATCAGTTTCGGTGACATCGTGAAAAATAATTTTCGGAACAAAGTAAAATCAAGCTGGCGTGGAAAGTGAAGTGAAAAGAATCCATTACATTTCTTCTCACCGTCAACGACGAGTCCGGTATTTTCTATTATCGAATTTTCACCGCCTATTATGCATTCGCACGCTTTTGCGCGAATATCTAGCGTTAAAAGGCGGATGGGAGTAAAAATAGTGAAACTTGAGTAAAAATAGTGAGCGGGGACGCGGCGAGCGCAACCCTGAGGTCGTGAGTTCGATTCCCCCTGAGGGAAAACACCGCGCGCTATTTCTGGAATCGGCGCAGAGCAGAAGCGTGTGATGCACTCGCTGAACGCACGCGTGCATCTCGGTGCCTTAGCCTAGCTAAGCGACGTCTCTCGTTCGTTCAACCTTGCACTCGCAAACCTCGAGGTGCAAAACCGTCCAGCTGTGCTCATAGAGACGCGACGCCACCGTCCGAACGAAGTTTTATTAGAAAAATGATAATCTAGCAGTTGCCGAAGGAGTGGTATTGATAAATAACGGACTCGAACAGGTTTCGAACCCTCGTAGTTTCATGTTTTGGTGGTATTTTTGAAGTTCCGAATTTGAAAAGTTTCAAAAACACCTGATTCCGAATTATTTGGTGGCGGAAAATTGGAGTAAAGAAATCAAACTTTGAAGAAATAACAATGTTTCGAACGGTCGGAAAACTGACGGCTCAAAATTACGATACGCAAGATTTCGAAAATTCAAGTTACGATGGAGCAGTGTTCCGAAAAATAAAGTATCGATAGAGGGAAATTACGAAAGTTAAAATATCCTCGCACAGCGTTATTTCTTCCAAAATCTTCAATCATTCGGAATTTCTATGCTTCAGATTTTTAAATGATCTCATCTTTGCACTTTTCGAACTTTGACCGTTCGAAACTTTGATGTTTCGTCAAAGTTGTATTTCTTTACTTTAAGTTTTGCCGTCAAACAATTTGGAATTAGCCGCTTTCGATAGTTTTCAAATTAGGAATTTCAACCCCCCCCCCTCCCCGTAACTCCGAGCCCCATTTTTTGTTTATTATCTTTTCGCTGAACGGTCTCTGAGTTATCAATATTTATACATTTTCTATTACTTCCATGCAATCTCTGAAGCTCGTAAGAAACTCGTGAGAGTGAAATTATTTTTTTTTTTTTTTTCATTCATACGTTTCGTTTCGATTACCTAAAGACAAAATTGTACATAAATTTATCCATACTATTTTTCTTCTCCTCTTTTCTTCAACGCTTCATAAATTTTGTGTACACTTGAATCAAAGTGTGAAAAATGACCGAAACATTCTTGACTCCGTACCAACGCAAACATGTTTAAATATTACGGAGACGGTGCATTGATGTTGGATGAACTTTTTTCAGAAATACGCTAGAGCCGAAAATAGTTGAACATATTTTCATAATCTTTCGAAAAGTTTCGACATCGATTTGCGCCCGCCTAAAATCCTCGAAAATTCATTTTGTAAACAATTCTTTGCCGATTTAATTTACGAAACTCATTAGAATTATTCGAATCGTTGAGTTGTCACGAATAATAACTGATGTATATCCATGTGCAGTTTGAAATTTTGTCATCCGTTGTTTATTCATTCGATCCGTGCAAATATTTGTTCGCAACGCGAATCTGTGGCGTAACGGCGCAGCTTTTAAAGGAAATACCTGTCTCGACGTTCTAAAAAGTATAAGCTCCGTACGTAAAAATGAAAACGCTTTGGTACACAGAAATTCACAATTTCATATCTTCTTTTCGTCGAATACATGTGTTTGAAAAAAATCCTCCGCATAGCTGTAAAAACAAATAATAATATACATATATAAATATAACGGAGTTACAGACGGCGGAAAATAAATGTGAAAAATTTTTCCTACCCGCTGAACGGCTGCGCGAATTCGTTCCAAGAAATGTCGCACACTTCTCGAAAAAAAATCTAGAGGGCATATTTCTGTTCCTTTACGGAGTATTTTCTGAGACGCCTGCGATTCGCGAGGTGAGCTTTCGGGCCTTGAACTGTGGATAAAGTTTGATGTACTCGAAATTGTGGTTAGAAAAAACAGTCTTTCCGTAGAATCGTCTCGATCGGTATTGGGCCCAAAAAACGTTAACTACTTCTCCGACTGAGCGACGATCACTAATTGCAAGTTAAAAATAATCGAGTCGATCGATTAATCGAGTTTGAAAAGTAATCGATTACACTCGATTGATCGGGTGATGACAACAATTCTTTGATTTTCCATGCGGAGCTAAGATTTTAAAGAAATTAGAGGGGGGGGTGGTAAAAAATAATGGCCGAGTACACGAAAATGGAGAATATCGCAATAATTGGCTCGATCATTACCCATTAGGGCGTCTTGTAAGCGTTCCGCGGCTCTTTCACGCCGCAGATGAAGGCGATAAAAGCTCGCCGCAAAAGCACAACTACTCGCGAGCATTCGGAGAGCCGCGACTCTGTCCCCTGACTCAAGTAACTCGACGTACAGCTATTTCCATCTCTTTAATTAGGAATGAAGAAGTGTTCTACTAGCGAGCCAAAAATCCTCGCTGCAGTTTCTTTTGCAATCTGCAACAGTTAGTTCTGCGGATGGAATATTTTTACACCGGGCCTTAACTCATTCCCTCCGCTTGTCCGTTTCTTTCCTCTCCATCTTCTCCTCTCTTCTCTTACTCTCTTTCACTTTTGCCTTTATCCACCTTACAGCTAGTGCATTTACCTCTTTCCAAGAGGCGGATAGTCTGCCTGCACAGAAAGCGATGGCCAATGATCTCCTCCGACATTTTTTTCTTGCCGCTGTGATAGTTTTTTTTTTTTTTTTCCTCGACCCACACCTTTTTTACCTCCCTATCTCTCTCTCTCTCTCTCTTTTACAGCTCGCAGCGAGCGCTTATTCACCTCCATTTTTTTTTAGCTCCATCTACACGCGAACACGTTTCGTGGCCTTTCTGCTTTACACTTACACGTATATATATATATGTATCGGGACAATTTCTTGAAGCTTGAAAATCAACGGAAGTACGTGCAAGATAATACCGGCGATATTTTGCCGTCGCGTGATAATTCGACTATATTAATTTAATCGATGCGTTTACGAGCTTGCGCTGCGATTTTCAATTCGCTCCGAAAAATCACTACGCAATTTTTCAACCGATCCGAAAGTTAGATGGACGATAGAATTTTTTAGTGACAAGAAAAACCGATCCAACTAATATTGTTTTACAAAAACTGGTTAGATGTTTTAAATTCTTGGAAACAATTTCAATTCATCTAGTCGAATCAATAAATGCATATGTATATGTATCGCGGTTTATATGAAGTGTGTGAAAAAAATTTGCAAAAGCTTGGAAAGTTTGTTTTCAAGTTATCAAACTTTTAATACGACACCATGCATGAATTTTTACGAGATGAGCAGCCGGAGCTTCTTCGAATGAGACGTAACGAGTTTCAGAATTTGATCATCACGCATTCGAGGAGCATCGTAAAGTTTGAACGATTTCATCTCAATTAATCTGATTGTTAAAACTGATAAAAAATAATTGTACATCATCCTTCTCCGTGAAAGGTGTTGAAATAAAAATATCTTATACGTGTTAAAATTGTATGAAATTGAGAAAGAGACGTACTGAATCTGTAGAATTTTAGCATGTATTTAATTCGTAATTAATAGAGTCTAGAGTTTCGAAATAAATAATTTCAGTTCCTGCGATAAAATACGCATCGGAATAGAACGTCAAATTTGAAATTCCGAATTTGAAAAATTATAACAGCGCTAAATTCCGGATTGTGTGGTGGCGAAACTCGAAGTAAAGAAATTAAACTTTGACGAATCATCAAAGTTTCGAATGGTCCGAAACCCGACGCTCAAAGTTCCGACGAGTCAAAGTTCCAAAAGTGCAAAAATGAGATTTAAATTTAAAAATCTGAAACACCGAAATTCCAAATGATCGAAGATTTTCAATTTCACCACTTTGATCTTTCTTTGTTTTGGATTTTCGATATTTTTTGACTTTCGGAATCTGGGTCATTCTGATTTTCGGTTTTTCTGATTCATCGCAACATCTCGTCGAGTAAACTACGCTGTGCGAGTATATTTCAACTATCGAATTTTCCTTCCATCAAAACTTTATCACTCGGAATTCCGCTCCATCGGAACTTGAATTTTCCGAATCTTGCATTCCGAAACTTCGATCCGTCGTCTTTCCGAGCATTCTAAGCTTCCTCGTTTCTTAAAATTTCGATTTCTCCACTTCAAGTTTCGCCGCCAAATAAATCGGAATTTAGCGCTTTCGGAACTTTTCAAATTCGAAACTTGAACCCCGTCCCTTCTCCGCTCACATCCGCCAAACTTCCCGCACGGTATCCGGGGAGACATTCGTTGCGGCCTCGAGTTGTGTTCGTCGATCCGACCTTATCAAATTTCTGCCTCTCTGCACCGGGACGCGAAGCGACGCTCGTCGGTAGTCGTTTAAGCCAAAACCTCTTAGCAGGAAGCTAGACGAATGATGTTGGGCTGCGGGGGCGTAGCTGCGTCTTAACCCGCGAAGCGGCTTCTACCGCCTTGTTTATTCGCAAACTTAAAATTATCAGGCAATTTGGCCCTTATCTCGAGGCACTTGGGTCGCGACTACGGCCACCCTCCACCCCCCCCCCCCCCCCCCCCCCCTCAAACGCTGAGGGATTAGCGATTATATACCGCTAGGTGTCGCCGGCCGAGACGAGCTTTCGCCCTTATTACAACCTCATAGCCTCTGTAATTTCTCACTGTTCATGCGTGTTCCGGAGGGATTAGTACCGTAATTTTCTACCACGAAACAGCCTCGCGTCGCAATTCGACTGCAGATGGCCACCTTAAGCTCTCCCGACAAACGTCGATCTCCTCGCCGATTTCGAATCCTATGTGAAAAGCTCGTCGCTCTCGAAGGGAATGACTTCGGTGAAATTTCTTTCACACGCGGCAAAACCTTGAAATAAAAATAAAAACAAGGAATGATCGTGCGGATCAGGTGACAAACTTAACGAGTTCAAAAAACTTGGAGTCAAAAAATCCTTTCGACAGTTTTCGTAGTCCATGGCAGTAATTGCGTCGACACATAATTTCAGCCTTTCGTAACGATGCATTCGAACATTTCAAACCGCTAAACTTGTTAAGCTCGCAAATTTTAATCACACTCCAATTTCAGGGATCCGAACAAATGGTTCAAGTTTTGAAAATATTCGTTCAAAGGTACGAAGTTTTTGATTTTATCCTTCTCACAATTTTGGCTCAAGGCATTGTAATGACTGAAACTAAAAAATTGATAACGATCGAAGCTCGATTATTTCGAGTCGGTAATTTCATTCGGCTGAATTTCAACGCGGTATAAAAATGTGCGGCTGAATTTTCGGGTCTTCTTCCGTCGGCGTTGAAATTGTTTCGACGATAGGTTGAAACAATCGCTTTACAACGCTGTGCTAATTCCAGGGTTCCAAATCGATTTAACCGCTCGCATTCCGTTCATTCCCTAACTTCTAATTGCATCTATAATTAACGCCCTCCGATTATACGCCAGGATATATACATGTGCGAATATGTGTAAGATCGAATGAGAATAAAGTACGGAATTAGAGTGCGGCTGATGTGTTAACGAATCGCTGAACTATGTTGAAATAATTTCCCATCTACACAGAGAAATAAATTTAAACGTAAAGGATTTGAGCGAAAAGTGATCAATTATCGACATTTTTACAGCCTTCATTATTATCAACGAATCGTTTACCCATGGTTCATTTTGTTTTGTAGATTTACTAACGCATCGACGAATATCCTAAATTTAAAACAAACACAAGGTATAAAAATGACAGAAGCAAACGTTACGAGTAACAATTGAAGATTTTGATTATTATTTGACGCAAAGTACGAAAGTTTGTTTACTTAAATATAAACTAAACAAAGACGCAAGCATTTTTTATTTTTTTTTTATTTTTTTTTATTTTTTTCGTATTTGTCCAGCGTCAGCGATAGTAAAAATTGTCGCTGCTTCGGCCCAGCCAGGCGATTCGTATGGCCGTGGGTCGATTTCGCATTATTCCGTTTTGGGGTGCCGAATGTAAAACCTTATCCGCGAGGGATGCTGGGAGCTCCGGGACGATGGTGAGTTGCAATTACAACCGGCGAGGCTGCCAGCCTGGCTGACGGTTGCCGTAATGGCGCTTAAGGGCGAGCGTTTGATTGGTACGCGGGCTGTTTAGGGGGTTAAAGGGACTGCGCGTCGCTCGCTCATATTTATACAACACGCACACACACACACGCGTTCAGCTTCGGCGCATCTCCGAAGCTTCGAGGAAACTAAGGAGGTCCGTTTGCCAAAATCGATGCTTCTTGTCGACTTCTCCCGCTCCGTTTATTTTATTTTATTTATTTATTTATTTACTTTTATGGGAGAAATATGAATAATGGTAGTTATAGGTTGGGGGTGTAAGACCAGAATGGCCGATTAATCGATGGATCCAAAATATCGAATTTTCAAGGACTCGCAAATCTAATTTGTAGGATTATTTGTGAAATTGTAGGAAGTCTAAGTATGGAGAGAGAGAAATGGAGAAGGGTACTTTTTTTAAGAGAAATATGAATAAGGGCGGTTTTTGGATTGGGGTGAAAAATTACAACGGCTGATCGATCGAACGTCCAAAATATCGAATTTTCAGACTCGTAAATCTAAGTCGTAGGATTATGTATGAAATTGGAAGAAATTCAAGTATAGGGAGAAAAAATAGAGAAGGGTCCTTTTTTTTTAGGAGAAATATGAATGAAGGCAGTCATTGGATGGGGACTGAAAAACTGAGGCCCAAAATATCGAATTTTCAGAGACTAAAAAATCTGATTTGAAGTATTATTTATGAAATTGTAGGAAGTTCAAGCATAGAAAGAAAAGATAGAGAAAGTTTAAAACATGCAATGAAAAAATTTAGAATATGTTTATGATTCTACATTATCGAGACGAATTCTGACGTTTCTATATTCTGGCATTCGATATCCCGACCTTTTGTTTTACTTCTCCATACTTGGACTCCCTGCATTTTTTAATTCTGTCAATTTAATTTTCTTTTCATTAAAAACTCGACATTGTGGCTCTTCTATTTTTTGACCTTTCTATGTTTTCACCTCCACGTGAAGTTATCGGCATCACCGGTCAATGAAAAGTTGAGTTTTTACCAGTCTTCGACCTTTTAAGACGCAGAAAATCATCTGCAACAATATTTTTAATGAACCTTTTTGTTTCAAATAGCTCAGAAATGGTTGAAAATGTGTAAATACATTCCTTCGATTTTCACCGTACAATGGCTGATATAAATTTTATTTGGAAGACTGTTTTCTACAAATTTACTAAAATAACTTTTCCTCGGCATATTGTTATCCTGGAATATTCAATCCTTGCACCGATATTGATTACCAAGAAATCACAACACTGAATTAACTACTGTTAAAAAAAAAGGAAAATCTGTTTCAGTGACTTTTGGAGAGAATAATCTTACGGATAAAATGCTCGACGACATTTCCGGAGAAAAACATGTGAGATAGTCTTAAATTGAAATATCTATCAGTTGGGTATCGCATGAGATGAAAAACTTAATTTGTTATACGCTTACTTTAACAATAATTCAGAGGACAGAATGAACACAATTTTCCCTGACCAAACTAAACATATACTGGATTTTTTCCTGGACAAAACGCAGACGAAAAAGCTTTTAAAAAGAATGCAAATAATGTAAATTTTTTTTTTTTCATTTTGTAGGTATGTTTGCTAAAGAAAGCGAGACATGAATAAACTATAGAAACTTTCGTATTAGCTTTCTCATTAACTACATTCTTATGAATTAAGTATATCGTATATACTATACGCAATTATTGATATTAATCAGAATACACAAAACCTCAAATATGATTTGAAAAAATTTGAAAAAATTAATACGTGGTTTGTGGAATAACCTAATTGAGAAAAACGCAAAAAGTTCAGTTACATTCTCACCCTGTCAGAGGTTCCTAAGAAAATAAGGTGACGGGTTGTTTTTTTTTTTTTTTCACTCGTTGAAGGACGTATTTGAAAATGTTTTCTACGAGTATACTCGGTTGAATTTCAATGATTTTGTCCAAGTTATGCTTTTGTGATTTCTCACATAACGTATCACTGTATTTCCGGTCAATTCGAAAATGAATGAACACGATATAATTATCGTATAGAATTTTTCCCCAACTACAGTTTCAGAAAATTTCTAAATTCAATAATTTTAAAAATAGAAAAAGAAAGTAAATCGATGTCAATCATTTCTGATACGAATTCTTCTTAAGTATTCACTCGAAGTGGGAACAAGTTTTTCGATAAGCAGATGTCGAGTGCTTCGGATTAATGCGCGCGTAATTTCCCTCCCTAATTCTCGATCTGATCAATTAATCTCATTCTCTTTGTCTTTATTCTGCTGCAAATAAATTCAAGATATACCAGAAAAAAAAAATTAAAAATTAACAAACAAAAACACAAGGAATGTGAAAACTTGGAGCAGGCGTCTTCGGGGTTGAATAAAAAACGTCGTCGCCGACGACAAGGCTGAATAATTATAATTACCCTCTCGTAAATGAGTGAGCAACGTGACCGTGCATTCAGGCATGTTTCGGGCGTATATCAGCAGCTGCTTTACACTGCAGCGGTGAGGCATGAATTATAAATTAACATAGGCGAGTCCAATTGCTCCGTAAAATTTAATACGCGAACACGTATGCATTGAGATTAAATCATCGGTCGGACCGCACGAATTGGATAAGTTATTAAAAAGGAAAAACAAAAAAAAAATAAAAGACTGTTCCGTAAGTCTTCAAAAATCTTATTTGCCAAAATCTAAACATTACGATTCTTCCATCAACAAAATCTTTTCACTTGAACTTCCTCAGATTCATTTTTATTGGACAATTTTTTTTCCTTTCTACTTTCAACTTTCGTTCCGTATCACAATGTGATCCATTGATTTTAAACAAATGATAATTTATTTCCAGAAAGCTGTAGGAAATCCGATCGTTTTACAGGCTTTAACGGAAATATCGTACGCTGAGAAAAATTTCATTTGTTACGGTAACTAGAAAAATTCAGTAAAACAGGTACCGTTAAATAAACTGTATGAATATTATTGGGATTACGAAAACCGAGGTACACGCCTAACCATTTTCCGCTATCCTCGATCCTTTTTTGGTTATTGCAACGCAAAATCAGTGAGAAAAAGAAGGAGAGAGAAAGATAGATAGATAGATAGATAAACATTTTATCATCACTCTTCGCCAACGGCCACCCGTAGCAAAACATACGTACTTTAGAAAATTATAACCAGGAGTATTCAATGTGTAGAAAACGAAAATGAAAATTAAAGATAGAGATAGAGAGAGAGAGAGAGAGGATGATAACAGTGCGCTCGTAATTACCCCGACTAATTGACTAATCAACAGAGGTGCCGTTTGGAAATGATAATCATTATATTCAGGCCACGCACAAGTCATCAAACACTAACTATACCCCCCATCACCCCCATCGCCCCCATCACCCCTCATCACCCCGGAGCCTCCCGCTGTTTAGACCTTAGCAACGACCCATATTACTCGATCCCCTTCCGCCGGCTACCAGGGAGCGAAAATAGGGGTGCGAGCCGCTGGGTTTTCCCGGTTGCCACCCCAACGTCTCTCGAATATAACCCTCGAAAGCACCCTCTGCATCTCCTCGGTCGAATCGGCAGGACTCGGCGAATATTTTGCCGCTCGCCAATTTCCGCCCTGCTAACTGCACCGAAGCGCAGGTGAATTTTCGGTTTGGAAAAATTTGGAAAAGACGAGGGCTGGGGTTGGTCCGATTCTCGAAAACGTGCCGTATTTTGAACATCGATAAGAGTAAAAGCCACGTTATGCACGGAGAGGATTTTTTTTATTTTTTTTTTTGTTTTATCATTGCGGTCACCAATCCCAGTCCTTGAATATTTTCACTTCATTGCCATAAACGAAATATACTGTTTTCGGTAGAAAATGAAAATTAGTTTCATACTTGTATTGACCAGAAAATCTGATATGTGATTACTGTTCTTTACGATTGTCGTCACTTTTCTGCTATTTTTTTTTTTTTTTTTAATTTTGTAACTTTAGCAAAGATTCGATGTCGATGAAAGAATAAATTGATGTTAAGGCCTCATTTGAATAAAAAAAAAAAAAGGAGAGTAAACCAAACAAACCAGAAAATTTGGCATTGATAATGACAATAGCACAAAATAATCGTACCTACTATTCACCTCGTTTCATTGCAATTTAAAAAATATTCAAACAGTTGTCGTACTTGAATATTTATAGTTACTACAATAACTGAAATTTTTTTTACCGAGCGTAGAAAGCCAGAACATAAAATCGTCAGAGTTTCCTTACTTTCACTGTTCTTCATTTCGACTTTACACGTTTAAAAATTCTACGAAACGATTCCTGCGCAAGTCCAGCGAGCAGGCAATTCCTTAAAAGTTTCCTCAGGTTTTTGGCTCCGTGCGTAACTTGTTGGGGTGATCCGACGCTTATTGCGCTACGGTTTCACCCTCTTTATGCTCCCCGGGATGAAGGCTGGCTGCATGATGCTCGATTGGTGAATGCCAACGCGACGGGAAACGAAATTCGTACGAAACAGGTTTCAAATTATTGTACCGCTCAAAGAAATACTTGAATTGGAAAAAAGGTTTCGCTGCCAATGTATCCACATCTCGGATGTTTTTAGTTTTATTGTTTAGTTTAATATTTTTCAAAAATTGTTACGGTACAGTGCCTTTTACAGTTATTTTCCGAAAGCCTGGCCGCGTTAAAAGCCCTGAAGCAGCAGCTCAGATCTTACACGAAAAAAATAAGCCAGAAATATGCTTATTCTTACAAGTAAATAAGTACACAATTTACTTATTCCCGCAGATTCACCTCATTTGTTCAATAATTTGGAACGATCCGGTGGAACAGTGTGATAAATATACTAACAATAAGATGGACAATGGATTAGGTTATAATTTGAATGAATATGAATTGTTCACATAATTGAGGCTGTCCGAGCGTTACCAATCGAATATCTCATCGGAAGAACCTGACTAAACGGATCGCGTTCAAGTACCCGCGTTTAATTCGTATCACCTAGCAATAAACAATTATATTCAATCTAATAAAGAAAATTCATTTGCATGATTATGCAAGCCAAGTGAAAAATTTACCTATTCATACGGGTTAGCATACATAAAGATGTAAATATTTCTCCGAGTTCGGTGTGAGATTCAGAAAACGATCTACGGTTCAGGTGATACTTTCATGCGTAGACACACGCTCGGTTGAAGAAAACCTTGGCCCGCGTTTTACATTTGATAATCAAAGGATAAGAATAAGGAAAACGAGGCGTGGAGCATATGCATTGAATACGAGATGGGCTTGAATTCGGCGGATGACGCGGGTGTGGAGTTTTTACATTTTAATTGCCTCCTATTTCTTGCTGCCCTATTTTTTTCTCTTGCTCTCTCTCTCTCTCTCTCTCTTTATCCTTCTTTTTCCATCTCCCCCTCGGTTTTTGTGTCAACCACCCGCGCTCGGCAGCTCGATCCCTTTTTAAAACGGATTCAAATTAATTCCAAGGTAAGCCTCGTCGTCGTTTCTAAAGAACTTGTTTATACACTCTTTTATCATGCTGGTCGTCTCCTCTCCCTTTTCAGAAGGGTTTATATACCAACCATTCCGCTCCGCATCCAGCCTCGGAAAGGAATATTATTAACACTGTATTCTCGTCCGTGTTATTATCGTAACATCACCGTCTACTTCTATTACATTTTACCATCAGACTGAGGTTACGTGACGTAAACAAATGGGACATTCCAGACAATTGGACTCCAGCCTGGTAATCGTTCGTTTCTTTTCGCGTATCGGTAAAAAATAAAATAATAAAAAAAAAACCAAAACCACGATTTGCAAAGTTGATAATTATCGCAGTGATTAATTCTAGTGTAGAGGCATGAATTTGAGGTGTTTTTTGAAGTGCTATAAACAAAAAACAAAAAATATTTTTACCATCCATTTTTTTATCAGGCGTTTATTATTATTTCACGATTACAAAAAAAAAAAAAAAACAAGTCAAAAAATACAAAATTGAAAGTGCTATGAGTTGTTGAAGTGGGGGGTACAAAAAAAATGGCGCGCCAATGTTGTCACGATTGCAAGCATTTTCAAAATCAGAAAAAAAAAAAAAGATTATTAATCTACATAAATGCAGCTATCGTACTAACTAAAAAAAAAGTCGAAAAAAAATTTTTTTTTGCCAAATTACGGCTGTCCGAAAAAATAATACGTTTTTTTTTACTTTTTTGGACGTTTCTGAATTTTTTAAAAATAGTAAAAATTATTATTTCGTATTAATAATAGTTCGTGCGATAGAGACATGTATTGAGAAGATTCTCACCAAATTTCAAGTAAATCGGTTCAATAGAACTTGAGAAATCATGTCAACCGTTTTGAAAAATGTAGTTTTGAGAAAAACGCGTTTAAAGTTTCGAGTAAAATTCGTTCCAGCCGCGCCAGTATTGAAGACGTGTCACTAAAATAGCTATATCTCTGAAAATAATTGAAATTTTGACTTGTCCTTTTAAGGACACATTCTTGAAAGGTTAAGCTTTGAAAATATAAAAAAAAAAAAATCGATTTTTTCAAATTTCTACACTAGAATACCCCCTTAAGTGGAAAGTAATCCCGAGAGTGACAATGATATGATATTGCGTTATTTTAACGCGACCAACGCTGTCCGTCGATATTTCGAAAGAAAGTGCGGATTTCACTGAATTTCCTCGAGGGGTTAATCAGCGCTCGTTTCGTCCTTAGAATTTCTGATTGCCGATTGCCAGACCCGGGCAGCCCTCGGGGAGCTGACCAAGGAAAACGGGGACTCGATTCGCCGCGATGCGTTTTTCTCCCTGTCATGTCGCCATTCCGATATCTCGAGTTCATCTCGCCTTGACATTGCGCTTCTCGTTCCGTCGGCTTACCAAAGATCAACCTCTGACTGAAGGACCCGTCAACGTCCCGGTTATTGGAGACCAATTTCGCGATATTAGCCCGAGGATTGTTCCGCAGTCTTTGATTGGAGCAGAAAGTTTCCCAACAAACTGAGATTTTGGTCAAATTTCAGCCGTCGAAAATATCATTCGATTAACAGAATTACGAAGCGTCGAATCAAATTTTAAAATCAATTTTAGTTTGCGTTCCAGATCCATTATCGCCGATTCAATCGCAGAATTAACGAATTTTATCGTAAATGATCTCATTTCAATCGGACAAATCATCTCCTTGATGTGAATATTTAGAAGGAAATAGTTATAATAATTCTCAACTCGGTTTTCGACAGATTTCAATGAGACGTATAGGAACAAAGGAACAAAAAAAAAAAAAATTAGCCAAACACCACGCGGATTTGAATAAAGTGAACAGTGATGTGAGAATATTTCCAAATTATTAAAGTTGGAAACTCGAGAAGTGCTTATAAAATACGAATACGGAGTGAAAATAAGTTAGGAAAAAGGCGAGGCAGATTGAGAGAAAAAAACACGAGTAAAAAAAGAATCCCCGCACGAGCTAACGGAGAATATATGGAGCATTCCAATCCATCTCAATTCTCTCATCTCCCGTCTCAAAATCTCGTCATTTTATCCCCCCTTAGCAAAGTTTTAGATTTTTCCTTTTTCTATTCGAAAACGAACTGTGCAGTAATTTTTGAAACTTACGCTGTGAACATTTACAGTCTACATCGAAGTTCACCGTTCATTTAAATTTAGCGAATCTGTCGGCAAATCAGTGTTCAAGAAGATTAGAATTTTAATTGATGTTCAAATCCCAACGAAGAATTTGAGTGGCTGTTTCTTTTTTCTTTTTTTTTTTTTTTGTCCTTGTCTAATGTTTTCTTATTTGTCTGTATCCTCCTCCCCCCCCCCCTCCCTCCCCCAATCAATACCAAAAAAAAAAAACTGAATGTAGATCGAATTTTCGTTTCTCCGCAAGGTCTTTACCGTGCAAATGTTGTTAAAAATAATTGCGGCCGTGGCAGTTATTTCGGCAAAATCGTAGAGATACTGGAAAGCGAGTTAAAAAGAGAAAGAAAAATGTGAAACGCGATGCCCTCAGACGTACGCTAACGGGGAAAATAAAATGGAAAGTGGGGGTATAGGTCGAAATTGTCCGGAATGACCCATGTATGTACTGTTCGTGGATGAGGGGTGAAATTAAAAGCATTTCCATCGCGTGCTTGGAGCTTCGGGGTTGGATTCCGGATCGGCGAAGCTCGAAGAGGAGACTCGGAGGGTGCGGGTGCATTACGAATAAACAGTCTTTGTCCTCGTCTTCGCTCAGTCCTCGCTGAGCTTTTCTTCTTGTACCTACACGCGTTATATCCAGCGCCGGGCGTCGCAGGGAGGATGAAAAGCTCTCGAAACACCACCGAGACTCAAGCTCGCGGGTTCGTATGTAAGCCTTGGCCAACCCGGGATTAGTTACTTTCCGCAAGTACATCATCTGTATTACGAAATAGGCGTGCGTGTATGGATGTGCGTGAGCGTGGCTGCCCTCCTCATCTCTTATTCACGATCCCGAGCAAAAGAGGGTGACTTTTGCTCATTTCATTATATATCCGCCTTCTCGAGCCCTCAGTCACCCGGATCATACCCCTGCACCAGCGTATCGACGAAAACCTTACAGAATCTTCGTCCCCACTCCGACAACCTCGTGTAACGATTTGTTCTTTCATCGTGAAGCTGCTGAAACACAAAATTCACCATCGTCGAACTCGCGAGTTTCGAGAAAAGCTCTCGGGCACAGCGGGGTCAATTCTCATCTCACATACCTTATCTCTTCAACTTTCTGCCACACTTCGTTTGGCTGGTTAGGGTCGACTAGATGCGCCAAAGTCTATCTCCCGACTCTTGTTGATCCCTTGGCTCTTTTGAATGGGGAAAACTGGCGCTAGTTGACGCACACTTTGGAAACCAATGTTTTGGACACTTGGAGCAGCAAGTGATTCAAGATCGGTCAACTTGCTGGTGGACGGAAAGTGTCAAATTACTTTTCAGGACTCTTCTTCTCCTTTTCTTTAAGAGTGGAAACTGGGACTAGTTGGCACACTCTTTGGGAACTAATGTTATACCCAGTACCAGTATCAGGTAATGCGAGAACATTCAAGCTATTGGTAGACTCAAGATGAGAGACCTCGGTTAGCTGACGTACTTTTTAGAGACCAATTCTTTGGCTGATTCCAGTAAATCAGGTAATTCAAAACCATTAAATCAGCCCCAAAGTATAATCCTTGAGGCGTGTTAGACATTCGAATTTCTTCAAATCATAAAAATCAGCGCAAGTGTTCAAAACTCGGCGTTTTCGAAAGCATCGTCGGGGTACCAGCTAAGTATCCTAATCGTGAACCCATCGTAACTTCTGCGATCATTGATTGTAGTAAAACTGTATCAGCGACTTATAAGGAAGGTACCTCAAGTCGATCTCTCCGATTTGATGTCTTTTGTAAAACGTTACATCAAACTAGAAACGAATCGGTACCTATTTTTTTTTTTTTTAATCTGCCATTAACGACTTTAAGGGGGTGAAACCACCCTCCAAAGTAATACCAAAACTAACAGTTTTCCCATCCATTAGATAATCGTCACCCGAAGAAACTATGCCGAGGATAAAACGAGGGTGCCAACTACAGACTTCCTCTCTTCCACATTTAATTTTTTTCATCCTTTTCCAAATTCCACGGTGGTTGGGTGAATGGTTGAACGAGAAGGAACTTCGGAGCTGCAGCCGGGCTGTGTTCCAAGTCTTCGTCGAGCGACCCCCCTCCCGGTTTTAAGACGCGATTTACGCGCCGTCACGACACAGTTAATTACAACGACAATGGAACTCGGCGGCCGTGGCATCGCCTTGGTTGTGGCTGCAGGGCGGGACTCGTGGTTCGTGCTGGTTTGGAACTGGCTTTAGTTGGCGAAAGTTCAGTAGGTAGTGACTACGACGTCTTCTCCTATCTACCACTTCCACCATTCACCGTGACCCTTGGGCTCCGGTTATTTAAAAGGGAACCACCAGACCTCCCTCTCGCTGTTTCCCTCTGTTGCTACGTTAGGTATATACGCAATTATCATCGACGTGCTTCTGCCGCAGATATTGTTCAACTTGGAAATTACTTGAAAGCCCTGAAAAAAGCTCAGGATAATTTTCAACTGCACGGAGAGAACGGAATTCCTGAACCAAGAAAGTCAATTTTCTTGGGATCCATTCACTTCAATACAGTATCCCTTATTTGTTCCGGATACGATGATTTCGATTCAACAATTTCGAGTGAGTTAGTTTGTCAAAATGATTTGGTCAAGCAAATTCCTTGATTGAAGAAAAGCCTTTCTTGTCGCTATCGGGTGAAGCATCGATGTCTTTTGAAAATTGAATCAACTGAATATCATTTCATCTGAAGTTTACGTACTGTTCCTCCAAGTCGCGAGTTTGTTAACAGAAACAATTGGACACTTCAAATAATATAGGTACATACATGAATTTGTCCAACGAAAAGTTAACATCGATTGAACGCTATACTTTGTTAATCTAGGCGGAGTTTGTTTGGCGTAACTGGTTGAATCAGTTGCACTAATTTGTTTACGAGGTAAAAAGAAACACCAAGTGCTTTGAAAAAAGTAGAGAATCCGTCGTAAACATCGGTACACTAGTACTAAAAACGGCCACTAGGCGGTGAACTTTCTCGCTACGGAAACAACTTCAGTGATTACAGTTATAAAACCGGATAACTGCCCAAAATCATCGGAGTTATATTATTACAATTGTTTTTGGTGAAAGATTTTATACATCTTTGTGTCAAGAAACAATTTCATTGTTGTTCCGAATCAGTGATCAAAACCGTTTGCTCAGATAAAATAAATACTTCGTCAGCCATACGAGAAGAATTGACAGGATTTGGCTCAATCAACAAAATTTTGGCCAAGTCTGCCATACTTTTTATTCAAAAATCACGGATCCATATTGCGGTATTTTGAAATATCTGCGGGATGAAATCGTACAAGTTTGTAGTATTATTTGGAATAGTGGAAGGTCAATCATTTTGTCAAACTGTGCGAAAATTTGTGGTATTTGTTTTTCGGAATGTTTAGTATCTTCTTCCTTTTTTGGATTCTTAACTATGACTCTGTTTTTTTATATTCATTGGTTTATTAGCAGAAATAAGTTTCCTTTGTCATATTTCTCTGCTTATTCTCATGCTCTTTTTCCTCTCTCTCGTCTTCGTCTTTCTGTATTCTCCGTCGTCATCATCATCATCATCGGGATAATCGTCTTCACCTTCTGTTACCGAAAACGAGTGAGACGTTCGGTAAGACGTTAATATAAGGCCATCGGTTGATAGCCGACGATATATCATTTTGATGAGCCAATTACGAGTTATGGCTGCTCTTCGAAGTGTTGCGGGTACTTGGATTACTGCTAATCACACCGCTCAACAAACTTGTCCAACAAAACTCTCGCCCTCTCTTTGCAGCACCGACCGTTTGCAATAAATTTTGGTTACGCATACAACCTACTCTAACGGGATTCGTCTTCAGAACTACGTGACGCTCTCTATTTTGTATTTAAAATCGTCAAGTTTTCAACCCTGCTCGTACATTTTTGTTCTTTGCGTTCGGGAGAAGATTGTTTCATTGAAATCCAACGGACAATTGTTTAACCACTGAAAAATTCCGATAAAACAGAAAACAAAAAAAAAAAAAACAAAAAACCCACGACGTTTTCAATTAGTTTCAAAACCAAGGGTATAAATTTCTGATAAAACTCATTGGCACTTAACTGCAGAGTTTAATATTGATTCCAAGCCACCATGCATCGGTTTTTCCGTCTCGAAACTTTCTCGACTAAACGGCACGTGAATCTACACTCGAAAGTTGGTTTGAAGAAAAAAAAAAAAAAGTAAAAATTCCAAGCATTCTACGCGCTTGCCTCGAACTCGAATCGCACGTCGAGTGGGGGTGAGAGACGAGGGTGTAATCCGATGTTGGGTGGGAGTATCGAGGTTCGATGAATGAGAGTAATCGGGCAGACAATCGGGCACTTAAAATTTTCAATCTTGAATTTTCTAATTCAGGGTATTGTCGTCGCCGGGACTTTAGGGCGCTCAATTGTTCCCTTTCGCCCCGCGTCCGCCAGTAGAAAGAATTTCATTCGAAGCCGAGTAATTCGCCAATTCGAACCCCCATAGATTACCGGTCTAATGCCTCGCCGCCCCTTCGAGAAGCGGGCACCATGCACCACGCTACTTACCTACGCCGAGTCGCCGCGCGGCCTTTCCGCAGCGGAAAACACTTCGCCCCGAGCCGCAGCTAACTAAAATCGATCCGCCTCCTCGCCCTTCGCTCCGTGTATGGAATCTCACCCTTGTTTATGGGGTGTTTGCCGCCTCTCTTGCCCCGCGCGAGTTGCTTTCCCTCTTACCCTCCACTTTTCCATCCTTCTGACTGCCCCCGATCATCGCCTTCGGGAGCCGCTCGAACGCGGCCGAATCCAGCCGAGCAATATTGAATCCAGAATCAGGGGCGTAATTGAATTTACTTTTGTTTCCATCCACCTCTGATCTAAGACTTGTGTACGTATAAGTACCGATGTTTCAAGGACGACGAGTCCTTTTTTTTTAAAAAAAAAACATATTTAATTCATTTTCATCCCATTTCTCAAATGCAGACGTTCTTTTTTTCCACGCCTTGAAGAAGAACTATCGAGTTTTCGGTGAAACTTGACACTCGATCCCCTTAGATAGGCAACCGAAGGTTACAGTCTACGTTGCCTATCCGCTGATGTTGATTGATGAGTTTCACGAAAAACTCTCGGTTATAATGATATATTATAAGAAGAACGTTATTCAAACTGTTCACCTTTTTTTATTCCCAATTTTTACATTAGAGTCTAAAATACGAACATCGTCCGGATCATTGAAATCCTTCGTCTTGTAAAACCGATGCGACGGAAGAAAAAACCACGCGTAAAGCTCAGCTTTCGGCGAAATCAGGGGTTCTTTTCTATTCCCGTTGTATCGACAACGAGCCACGATCATTCCATTTCTACATCTTCACTTTAAACCTTTCCACGCGGGCTGATATTAATTTGACGGGTTTTCAGATTTTCGGAATTAATTACCATCCGTAAAAGCAGCTGTAGCATCCTCTGTAGAGTGTTGAAATCGTCGAGGAGTTAATTAACGGCGTACTTTGTTACATTATATAAATATATATATATATACATATATATTTGTTATATAACCTTTAGCCATAAGGACCCGCGTTGCAAAATCGTCTCTCCGATTCTCTGCCCTCGAACTTTTAATCCATGTTCATTAATCTTCGTTATAATTTATACGGAGTACCGAGTGAACGGATGAAACTGAATACTCTTTACTTCAGGGTCGAAAATTTGACTCATCGGAAAATCAACCCTTCTAAATAATTAGTAGGAATGTACATAATTATACATAGGCATTAAGTAAGAAAATAAAATATGGATCACGTTACGCGGGTGAACTTTAACGAGCTTTGACGCGTCTCAATTTACTCCTTTTTATTTTTATTGTTATTATAGGAACGCTGAAAACAAAACTCCGCGATTTTACACGCGATATTTTACATCAGAGTATGTGCGTATCTTTCGGTAATTCTATGGGGTTTTACCTGACGTCTCTAACCTTAGTAGGTAAAAAGTAACATTTACAAATACGAATGATCAAATTTTATTCTAAATAATTCCTTACCGTTCCGCAATTAAAAGCGGAGAAGCTTCGAATTTTTAGGTCACTTTTAACGATTCTATTAAATTACAAAAACTTCTAGGCGCAAAGCAAACAATTTTGAAACCTCATAGAAATCGGTATTTTTCTTTACTTGCAAGTTATAATTTATTTACGATTTACAACCGTTTCAACTTAATTTCTTCGTATTTTCGATTTTTCGGATGGTGAAAAATTGATCAACTTCTAAGCAAATAAAGATACCAGGTCTTATAAATATTGTACACTATTTGCCGGAATTTATTTATTTATTTTTATTTTCTTCAGACCCTTGGCCTAAAAATTCGATGTTTAACGGCTTCTAATTAATCCGGACGGTGACTGACACGAAGAAACCAAATAAAATACAAACAAAACCGCGTATAATTTCCCCACGTACAGATTCGTAACAAGTATTTGCTTACCGTTCATTTCGCTACTGGTTAATTTTTCACCAGTCCGCGAACCGCGTACTTTTCCAAACTTCCACTCCCTCCGTCTTAAATCCACCGAGAGCCGCATTATGCCATATCCAACAACACGAGTCCCACGGGACCTCTTCCCATTTTACAATTAGCGAATAGTCCTCCTCCACCCTCTCGCTTCTCTTCTCTTCTCTTCTCTTCTTCACTCTCGGGAGCGAAATACTCTGCGAAATCCGCAGCTGCAACTGGCTTCCTTCCTTGTCGTTATCGTCGTGCCGGTTTAAAATTTTTTTTCTCCTCTCTCTTTTTTTTTTTATTTTTTCTTGTTAGAAAATTTTTTCGTTAATATTTCATCCCTCTTCTCCTGTTTTTATCTTCTTTCCCTTCATTATTACCCACGGCTCACCGAGCTGCAGATATTATATGCACCATGAGCTTCTGGGACTGATGAAAATGTTTCTTATTATTCCCCCCCCCCCCCCCCCCCCCTCGCCCGTGGTAACGTGTTTAAAATCGGGGAAATACCCGACGCCGTTCTTCCACCTTTTTTTTTTTCATCCCTCTCATTCGTCATCTGCTCTTTCCTGTGTGTTGCTCTCTTTCTTTCCGCTACGGCTTTCAGCCCCCCTATATTACTATTCAGCGAATCGGGCTGGGGCGACGAATCTCTCGTTTTCTCTCCTCCGGCTTTTCTCGGCATCTTAAAATACGCGCAACGGGAAAATCGGTAATTGGGAAAAATTAATTTCGCAACTTTTTTTCCATCGCGGACGGGGCGATTTACTCTGAATTATAATTGAACTTGACAACTTTTTCAATTATTTACTCGAGGCGTATTTTTATCGTTCGCATTTTATAGGTATGCCTACCCTTGACGCAACTTGAGCCTTACCTCAAACTCGAAGATCGATATTTGGATATATTTTCTTTCGATCGTTAATACCTAGAAAAAAAAAGTCACGATTTTTACAAATCAAGAATTCAAAATTCTAGGGCTGCGATATTTCTTCTTACGCTTGGACCGACGGATTTCAAAGGTATCCGGGACTGGAAGGTGGTTGGTTCGAATAAGTTTGACTGAACGGTGAATTTGAAGGGTCCCGAACCCCCGGCAAAAAGTGAAATCAAAAGAATCGCAAGGCACGGCGGTATATTTAATAAATCCAGGGATCGACTGGGGGCAGGTGCTACTTGCAGAGGGTAGCGGACCGTAAAGCGTAATTAAATGAGCTCATCAGCGAGGCGCGTGTGCGTGTGTTTGTTAAAAAGTTCAGAAGGGGTTCATCATTCGGGGATACGCGGTGGGAAGTGGCCGGAACCCCCTAAACGCCTAAATACCTAAATGCGTTTAGGCCATTCTGCTTTCGGGGGACAATCTTTGGCCGCATCTAGTGCGACTCACTCTGCCGCACCATATGGGACAAAAAGTGATTTTCAATCACCGCTGCAGTGGGGGACGGAGGGTTCGTTCAGGGGGCGAGGAAACTTGATCAACCGAAACTCCGTGACAGCCGTTTTCTACGTTTGCAGTCGTTGTGGGGTTGGAAAAGGCTTGAAAGGGTGAAAAATTCATTTCCATACCACGCATTTTACTACATTGATTTGAAAAGCGTGTATTTACACGATTGAATGAATGCTCAAACGTTTTGAAGATCTCGAAAAAATAAAAAAAAAGAAAACCTTCAAATATTTTCAACCCTGTAAAAAAACAAAGCGTTGTGAAAATTACGCGAGATGCAAAATTGATGCTGTTATTTCGCTATTCTTCATTGCATTTTTGAATGGTTCTATTCAAAATCAATTTCAAGTTTTTTGGTCGGTGATACTTCAGAATTTTTTCACCATTTTTCAAACGGTTGAATTTGCGGGTTCATCTCTCAACGGGCTTGAAAAGAATAATAGAAGAATCGAGTATTTCGTTTCCAAAATTTCGTAATCCAAAAACCGTCGCGTTCGAAATTGGGAAATAAAAAACCGGGCGTTTCAGCAACTCCGAATTCACACTCAGCGATGCTGATTCTTGACTTCCTCGTTTTATTTCATTTTCATTCTCGCTCCATCGAGCCTTCCGCTTATATTTGACACCCCGTGAGGATGGGGGAAAGGGTTAGCCGATGTGGGGACAGATGGTTGTCCAACCCCCTGGGCACTCGAACCTCGAGGTGACAAGGGATACGTGATCTAAATTCTGAGCGTGCACAAATTCCCCGCAGGGACCGCAGGCGCCCACCACGCCTGACCGATGCAATGCGTTTGTTCAATCTAATGCCGCAATCTCGGTTTTGAAAAGGATGGATTTCATCCAGACTTCCCTTAATCCGTTCACTTTGAAAACAAATTATTGACTCGGAATGTCTTTACTTGAGTAAAAACAAAACACACGTATTTGACGATTTTCAGATTTTTTGGACGTTTCTGAAATTTGTTTTGCTCGCAGTGTGAGAATAATTCTAGAAAACAAATAGCGGCAACCGATTTGTCGGAAAATTTTACCCATGACAATTTTACTTGACAATTGTTTGACATGCGGTATATGTCGAGAAAATCGTAAAAAACGAAAATCAAGGTTGTCAAAAAGCGGATGGGTTAATCGATTTTTGTACTATATTAGTTAGATAAATGTTTAACTGGATTTTAAGGGGGATGCTTCGATAATGGCCAACCCTTTACTCAAATATAAGCAAAAAGCTCGGACCGAGGGAGAATAAAAGTGAGATAAACCGAGAGAGTGAGGAAGTGGAGAATTCAGAAACAGACTGAAAAAAATCAGTGAAACGCTCGCATCGCAACTTTGCACTCAGAGTCTCGATTCCGCGATGCGAAAAAGCTCCGAATCGAAGTAGCGGGACCACCAATCCTCTACCTAAAGCACTAAGCTGAGCGGCACTGTCCCGGAAGTTGAGACTGTAAACTGAAAATAATCGATTGCAAAAAAATAATCGAACACGACTCGATTGAATCGGTAAATGTTAATAAGTTAATCGATTAACTTCGAATTTTTGAAACGGTGCATTTGAAATCTAAATTTTGTAAATTTCAGTACGTAAGCTTATCGGCGAAAAGTTTTTTTTTTGACAATTTATAGTTTCATTCAAAATATTTTTTATTTTCAGATGAAAATATTCATTCATCTTTCACTTATTGTATCTTACTTATTGTATAATAATTGATAATCCAGTCACATAAATTGATTTCGCATCGCGTCGTTCATGGGTGTAAAAAACAAAATTTAATCGTGGAACAAATAATCGATTTGATCGAAAATTTATTATCTTTGGTGATTCTTTGTTTCCTGGCGATCTAGGCAAAACAAAAAAAATTCAGCATAATTTTACACGTTACAAAAATTCCCCCTCCACGCTGTATATTTATTATAATTCTCATTCTATACCTAATTTCGGGACTTCTTTTTTGACGCAAAAAAATATTCACAAACTTTTCCTTCTACGCCCCGATGATTAGCCGGTGAAAATTGTGACGTTTTAAGGCGGTTCCGTTGTCCGTGCGGCCCGGGCTTATATAAGCCCCTCGAGGTAAAGCGGGGATAGGGAAAAGCTTAAATCACTGGGCTGACACTCGCAGAGCCGTAATTGTAACGTTTACCCCTCGAAGAATCCCTCGCCCCGCCTATTCGCCGAGCCATAATTCAAAGGCGGGAGTCAACGAGCGGGAACGGGAATGAGAATTCGCGAGTTTTTCATCCCGCTCGGGAGATTCTCGACTTTGTCCGTTCCTCCTCTCATTTTCACTCCTTTTCTTACACTAGTCGCGTTCGCGGGATTTGGCCGGCCGTTTATTTCTTGCCTGCAAGCCCGTCGGAGACTCGGAGCTTCGAAAATTACCTGAAACTCGAAAGCTTCGTCTTTCGAATCGAAATTTGAATACCGTTTAATTTTCTCTCGCAACAAGAATCAAAAATTCCCCTTTCTCAATGGTCAAAAATTCTTTCGTCGCTCTTCCGATATCCCTTTTTCTACGTGCGATTCCCTTCGCCTTCAAATACGGTCCCAACTTCGATTCACCCTCCGATTTCACCCCTCTATGCTCCGCGATGATCCGTCATTTAACCTTTGACGTCGGATCGTTAGGCGTCGCGTTTCTTTCTTCATTCGGAATGAATTTTGTTCAAAAAGTTTCGAAAACTCGCGGCGCACTCTTTGTTGCCAAAAAATTTTCTTCGAATTCTTACGTAAAAACGTGCCACGTTTTATTTTATTCCACTCCGTGAACTTACGTTCGCAGTTTCTGACAGCTCAATTTTCGGTACAATTAATATCAGCCTCCGCGTAAAAAACAAATATATAATTTCAAAAAATTGTAACGGTTCTGGCAGCCGATCAAGTTTGTATTACCTTTTTATCGAGAGGGCCGATTTTATTTTTTATTTTCGTTTTGTTCTTTTTATTATATTTATTTTTAATTTTTTTTTTTTTTGTACAACCGAAGCTAGATTTTTGACGCTTCGTTTTTCACCGAGGAAAATTTTCAGTGAACAACGAAAATCGGAAGAGGCAGAGACTTCGCGAGAGCTGATCGGAAAACTTTGATTACGTATAATATCTTGATGCCGAGGGGACGCCGAAAAGAATATCCAGGAGGAATTTTAAATGATTTAAAAATTGTCTCCCGACACTCGAAGTGTCGTCGACTCGACGCGTGTATATCTCTACCCGAGATACAAAATCAATTCGTCGATTTTACGCCGCGTATCGAGCGTCCCTTGAATTTCGGCGCGGTCTTCGCATCCCCCGGGAAAATTCAATCCCGAAAATCCTCCCCTTAAAAGCTCTGCTGCAGCGACGAGAGGGTGGAGACGGTGGAGGAGGTGGAAGGTGGAAGGTGGCGGAGTATCCGTTGGGTTTCGGGAAACCTCCTCGTCGCACCGACAATTTATTTGCATCACAAATGCGCTAATGTCTTTGCTTCACGTCGCTGCAATCCGCGGACTGAAGACAAGATTAATGGAAACCCTCTGCCGCCTTCGTAGTTCCCGAAAAAAGATGGAGGAGGGGAATGGAAGGAGAAAAATATATATATATATATATACATATATAGGTAAAACAAATAAGACTGACGAGATGCGGCGAAAAATAAAAGAAACGAATTATTACGAAAATCGATACTTCGTGCGTTTTGCGTTGAATATTTATCAAATTGTTACGTTTCGATGATTTCGAAGATACGCACAAAAGTACAAAATACTGAATAGTAAAAAAAAAAAAATGAAAAAATAGCCTACACGTTGAATACGGTTTGTTTCAAATCGTTTAAAAATAATCATAATAATCGAGTAGATTCGTTCGATTTAATTTTACGACTATGGATTATTTCATTCAGATGACTATTTTTCACAAATTCATTGAAACGCTTTTTTCTCACATTGCTGAATATTTAATTTCACAATATCGGACCGTTGTTGGTTACGATGAACTCGAATGGCGACATTGAAATGAAAATGTATAAAAGTGCAATGGCCTTGTCGAAAATGGTCTTCTGAATAAAATGAACCTGTCGTAAGGTAAAATCGGAGGAATCTTCCAGGTTCTGCATAATTTCGAAGCGAGTCGAAGTGAAACACGAATATCCAAGTTTCTGGTTATAATTTCAGTATACCTGAATTGAGTATATTTTCACGTTAGTTTGTCAAATCGTGTAAAAAATCGGTGGACGTTTTGCACGCATCTGGGAAGAAATAAAATTCCGAGAGCGAGGGAATCGAACGGAAAGTACCTAAATAAAATTGATGTCGTTGCTTTCGATAAGGACTAATTGTAAACCAATTAGGCTATTGGACGTCGCATGCCAACCGGGGCTTCGAGGCTTCTCTGCTGCTATCAGAGACATTAGATTCTCCTCGAAGGGGTTCGTCGTTGGCGGAAGGAAGGCTACGTGTAAGGTGTGTAAGGGTGAATTTGTGGGTGGTAAAAGAGCGCCGGCTGGGCCGACTGTCACGCTGAGAATTAGTCCGGGATTAACTGGTGGGGCTTCAAGGTGATTATTGGAGCTTTCCCGGTTGGAAGACGATAAGACCCTGTTAATCAGCGAACCGTACGGCAGCTACGAGAGTCCGCATGAACTGCCCCGATTCGAGGAGAATCACTCCTTCGGCGACTTCATTACGCGACTCAGAAATTCATCGAATCCCCTTCCGCCCGTATACGTTACACTCATAATTTTATACCATAAACTCTCTGACGGGTACATTAAATCATCGATACTCGGAGCTGCTTCTCCCTCGACAAGATTCAGCCACGGATAATAATTTAGCAGAGGGTGAAGATAAAAGTCCACCTCGAGCTGAAATATCGATTGGAAACTCGGCTCGATCGATCTTTCCGGCACTGCGTATAACGGATGAGAAATTTTTTAGTCTCTGGATCGAAAAATGCCCTCATGACGTCAGAGACTGATTTTCGGCGCCATTTTATCATCACATAACCAAAGTTTTTAATTTTAATGTAGACAAATAGCAACTTTTGGGTTCTTGAAATTACTTATGTCACATAAATCAATGAAACGTAATCAATAACGTACCTGTTCTACCATCCACACGCGAAAAAACAGGGTCAAAGGTCAGCTGTCAGCCTCGTTGCATTAGTTTGATATTTTTCCACCAAACGACGCATTGCAAAGTGACAATCCGAGTATCTACACGTATGTCGTGTATCGGAACGATGCGTGAGAGGTTTGACAAACGGGCTTAGATTTTTTTGTATTGTTTTTTTGGTTTTCTCCTTTGCGCCAGGAAACTGGTCGTAAAACGATCATCCCTCCGAGTCGTCCGCCAATTTCCCTTTCCTCCTCGCCGCGGTTTCTCCGCGTATAGCGAGCGTATCAGGGCGCAAGAAAGAAAGGCTGCATCGGTATTGATCTTGGGCGAGGGGAGGTGAGGAGGGAAGACGGGAAAACCGACAGTGAATGGAAGAGGTAGGGAAAAGAAAGAGAAAAAATTAATGAGGAAATCAGAGACTGGAACACAATATCTCGGTTATACGGCGCAGTGTATAGGAAAAGTTGGCGCAACTGTCATTTGTTTCGCTGAACAGGATATGGAACGGCCCTTTTCTGCTCCTGCCATGACCCAACCCCGGAAACGCCTCTGCTCCGTATCGGAAGTTATACAACCATAGAGGGATCAGGAGCGAGAGAAATATCGAGCTGCACGTTACACTTCGCTTCGAAAAATCTATCGCAATACTCGAAACGACAGAAACTCAACTGCGGAGGAAAAGCTTCTACTCGCAGTTTTGGGAAACTAAACACCAAAGTGCGCATGCGCGAGGCTTTTTTCTGCTTGGACAGGCTGGCCAACCCTTTCTACTCTTTCCCGGCGTGCACCGCGATAATACGCGCGTAAAATTTTTGAGGTTATGTCGACTCGAATGCAGTTGTAGACACGTAATCTCATTCCGACTGTGTCAAAATTTCGAATGTATAGCCTAGAGAGGCTTTTCGAGTTTGGAAAATCGGCGTCTGGCTGGGATTAAGTTGGCCAGCCTGAGTCACGCAGACGAAAAATTACTCGGGACGAATCGGATGAATATACCGATGGAATCACGTGATTTCAGTTTTCTGAGACTGTGACTACGTTCAAGGTAGTTGGGCAGTACTTTTGGAAATGTTTAATTCCCGCGAGTAATTTTAAACTATTCTGTAAAGTTTCATAACGGTCGACTCTTTGGTTACTGAGTTTTTTGATTTCAATGTCGAACTATTTTGTATAGTGTAGATAGGGACCGGGATAAAAATCGATAGTTTCGAGTTGGTTGTGTTTTAGAATAAAATGTTTAAAACGGGGAAAAAAATATCGAATAAAGTAAAATGGATGTTCAGGAATAATATGTCAAATGTTTCGTGAACTTTGTCCGTTATTTAATAATTGAAAACATAATCTGAATAAAAAACAAATCCGATTGTAACTTTGGTTAGGTTGTACATGTGGCAACGTCGCAAGTATGCACATCACGCACGCGGTGTTCAAATTATTTATTCTCTGATATTTGGATATAATATTGCTAAAACACATCATTTTTATTATTTTTTTGCCAACCTCCTTTTAAATCGTGACTGATCTGACATTTTGATTCACAAAAACAAAGGTTAAGCAGACCACGAGACAAGAAAATCACGCGACGTTGCCAAATTCATTTTCTCATTATTTAACGAACACAGTGCTGACGATTATTCGTCGCAAACCAACCACCTCAATATAATTCTTATTCTGAAAAATCAGCCATTCGTGCGTTCGTGTATAATCGATTTTTATATCGGGAACAGAGACCGGGGAATTGAATAGGTGCCGAAAGTAAACACCGCTATGGGGTAGAAATTGCCACGACACCGTTTAACCGACGAACCATTCGTTTCAATGTATCATCTGCCGATGACAAGGTGGCTCCCCCCATTCACCGATTCCTTCCAATTCACCGCACCGCTCGGCAGAAAATCACAATACTTTTGTCGCCGTTGCGACATGTACGTACATATTTATACATACATGATGCGCGCAAGAGCGCAGGAAAAATCTCCGATGCGTAGAGAGCGATTTTTCCCATAAAAAAGCGCACTGTAATGGCCGAGAATTTAAGAACGATTTTTGTACAAACGTGTCAGAAACAGATTGTAAAAACTTCCACTTTCTCGTGATACACGCTTTGAGTATTGGGCAAAAATGTTGAATTTGCCGAATGCGGATGAAAATTATTTACGAATGAAGGTTTTTTTTTTTTTTTTGGCGTTCTTGAACTATAATAATTCTCTCTTTCTTTAACTTGTTGGAAGGTAACGCAATTTTACACTCACAATAAGTTTTTCTTCGATTACTGATTATCATTTTTACCCTTAATGATCCGTCTTTCATGCAGAAAAACAAACAACTCTCGCAACACGTGTGAGGTTACACCCGTTATCTGTCATCCTGATTCATGCCGTATTTTTCATCGTGAATCAGGTGCGAATGACAAAACGAAATGATTCGTGTGACTAGTCATGTTGCGACTATTGCTTCACTGCGCAGGTACCGTTCATCATATTTACTCACCTTCGCCGTAAGCGAGATACACAATAAATCGGCATTGCTCATCCGCATCAATTCATATGGTTCATGAAATTGGAACGCAACGGTTTTATTATTCATAAAATGTACAATGCTGCTGTACGTTCGTAATCGCAGCTATTTATAATTCTGAAGTGATAATTTATCGAAGGAATTAAAGGAGACAGTCTTTTGTTTTCAACTCTGTTCTGGAAAGTTGGCTATTCGTTCGAAGTTGAATTTAATCAAAGTCGAGTGGATTTGGGTCACTGGACTAAAAAAAAAAAGAAAAAGAAACAAAACAAAAGACTTGAAGTGACTTCAATTGATTCCAAGTTACTTCAAATTAAGCTACACAACTATGTATATATGTATTGAAGTAAATGAAAATTAATGCACACCGAGTTTTCGAGTTAATTCCAGTGACTCGTTCAGAAATTAATTACACCTGAGTTAAAATATGCATGAAACTTTTGTCTCGCGATGAGCTGAGGTTGTTATGTTAAGAATGAAAATCTTAGAAGCTTTTGAGGAAGATTGGTATAAGTAGCTTAGGGATTAAAAATATACACCGTTGCACCAATTAATATATCCACCCTCGAAAAGGGCCATTCCCAAAATTTCATTCCGTATATCGAGAAAACTTCCACCTGTGTTAAGAATAACAAAAAAATATGGCGGTGTCACAGATTTCAAGAGGTTAGAGTTAGTAACGTTACTGCGACGATTCATGTTTAGATAAAATGGTTACTTTTCACCCTTAGAATCGTGTGAAATTTAGTAAACCATAATCAAAAAATCAAAATAAAACATACTCTTACCTTGAAAGGTCAAGTTCGGTAATAATGGGTTCAATCTGAAGTTATCTATGAACTGCATAGCCGGTGTTTCGAGAAAATAGCAAAACTTTGCGTTTTTTGCGGTTTTCTCAAAAACTGCTTTCTGCATATGAAAAATGACTCGACCATCGTGTAGAGCGGAAAAATCTACATGGAATTATGTCCGCACAGATCGGAAAGGGAGTCTGGTTAACAAATTAAGCAAGAAGAAATTATTTCCATAAAATTCCCTAGATGCTGTCGATAAATACAATTTCTATTTTCTTAATATATTAATATGACTCCGTTTCCGATGTATGGGTATATAATTCGATGTAGAATTTTCCACTCTACACGACGGTCAAGTCGTTTTTCATCCATCGATAGCAGTTTTTGAGAAGACCGCCAAAAAACGCGAATTTTTGAAGAAATTGTATTTACCGACGGCATCCAGGGAATTCTGATGAAATAATTACTTTTTTTCTTAATTTGTTAATCCGACTCCGTTTCCGATGTATGATGACACAATTCGACGTAGAATTTTCAGCTCTACACGACGGTGAAGTAATTTTTCACCTACAGATAGCAGTTTTTAAGGAAAACTCAAAAAAACCGTTAAACCTTGTTGTTTTCTCGTAACGCCGGCTATGCGTCTCAAAAATGACTCGATATTTAAGTTTGCACACAAAAATGCAACCGTATCCCGAATATTTTCAGTTCAGACCTACTTCGACTGTATCAGAGGCTGAATTTTCGCTCACTTTCCTCTTTTCTCCCCTATTTCGTTGGATCCTTATTCTTTTCCACCCTTCACTCCCAGCTTTTTCCTAGCTTTTCTCCACACGTGACCCCGCAGTGCCGAAAGAAGCGAATGGACCGATATAAAACGGGCGTAGAGGTCCAGCCTCGGCACTTTCCGGATGCTGGGGAGGACGGATGGAATGAGTAACGGACCAATAGGGGTTGTCTCGCACGGTGTTGCGGCCGGTCGGCGAAGCACCGACGGTACAAGGAAAGTCACCCCATATCCTTGTGCGCCCGGGACGGGGGCGGCGGAATACCGACATGAGAAAAGGAATTGCCGAGAGTTCCGAGAAAAGTTCGCGTGAATTACTGCCTTCATCTCCCCGGCTCTGCCTCCGTCCTTTTCGCTTCAATCTTAATTGCCGCCCCCTTTAAGTTTTCCGTTTTTTCTTCCGCTTTTCCCTCCTCACGTTACGCGGTATTTTCTACAAATTCAATTTTTTCGGGGTTGCTGAATCCTTTTTCTTTTTCTTCTTTCTTTTCGATTCCTTTTCTCAAGCTCAAAAGCCGCTGATCATAATTTATGTACATTAGGATGACAGTTGACTCAACATTCTTATTATCTGTTTTTATTACTGTTGTGAACTGAAATAATAACTCTGGCTCGTGGAAAAAAAAACAACAAAAAAAGAAAGAAAAAAAAAATGCAAAAGAAAGAATATTCAGAAAACTATCTTAATTCTAATTAGTAGTCATGCTCCAAAGTCTAATCAAAATTCTTCCGCTTGAGAATAACAGCCGGAACATTTGACACGTGATCGGATATTCACGGACTACGGTGAATAAATTAATAACCAAGTTTTAGATTTTTTCACGCGTCACACTCGATGGAAAGAAGAAAAAAAAAAAGCATTAACCCTGACTTGGGTTAAATTATTGCTTAAACGATACAAAGAGAGATAAAATACGACAATCACGAGCATATCAAGGAAACCACCACATTGATGTTCAAGTGCGTATAATTGTTTTGAAGGTCTGAAATTTTTCTTACTTCGCGAAAGAATCAGGCCCACCAATATTCCTCGGCAAAGGGGCGGTGGAGCCCTTCTTCCTCTTCGTCCTTCTCGCCCTTATTTTCGGGCGTCCATCGATGGCCTCGGTGCTAAAACTGTCCGAGGAACTGCAGCCCGGAAAATATAAGCCCTTCGCGTCCCTTCGCGTCCCACGTACCCCGATAGCCGGTTATACTTCTGTGCACCGGTAACGCCGCGAGGTACGAAATTAAGGAAGGCCATTCCAGTAAGTCTTTTGGATGCCACTTTATAGCGGTCGTCCGTTCGAGGTCGGGTCAACGGCGACATTTCTTCGGGGCTTTTCACTCACACTCACTCTCTTCCCCCCCTCTCTCTCTCTCTCTCAGCCCTGTTTCATCTCTCTTTCTCTTTCACGTGTGCACACGATAGTTATAACGCACGCGATACGTTTACATTCGTTAATATATGTACGCTGAGAGAAATTTTTACCTGCGGTTACCGCTCAGTCCTTGACTATTTTCATTTTTTACAACAATCGGAAAATATAATTCTGGGTAGAAAATGAAAATAAGTTTTCTAGCCGTTACCGGATAGTCTGGTATCCGTTACTGTTCTTTCTCATTACGATCGCTGTTGCCAAAATTTAATGCTCGTGCAACGATGAATCGACGTCAAAGCCTTATTTGACCGAAAAAGTAGAGTAAACCGAAGAAACTGATTTTGCGTTGCAATTACTCGCCGGTTTGTTGGGTGGCTGATCACGAATCTGAAGTCCGATTGCGAGATCCGAAATGGCGATGCAATATGGTGGAACAAAATCTAAAAAAAATCCAATTTTGGCAGAAATTGTTAGGCGGAGGTTTCCTGGATCACTGACAACGAACCCAAGGTCAAACTTCCAATATTTTAATGCCGGATCACAGTGTTTCGAAATAAAAAAAATCGTCATATTTTCATGCAACACGGTACTCCGAGGGTTCTAAAATCGTTAATCACGAATCGGAATAAGTAGTCCGAAATTCGAATTGAATTTTGTTCTCTTTTTTTCTCTATAAACTTGGAACGTGCAATGTGACAACGAGAAGTTCAAACGCTGGCTCATGACCGGTCAAAAGCCGCTTGTTAGGCCTCGAAAAAAAACGAATGATAAAATGAAAAACTATTTCGCGTTTCGTACTCCCGTATCTCTTCGTCATTTATTTATCCCCGCATTTCTTTTCTTTCTTCTTTACTCTTCTATATGTTTTTTACGTTGAAGCGAGCACGGCGAAGGGATCGAATCGTTGTCCGCGCGACAAGGAGAGGAGAAAGAAGGAGAAAAAGAGCGAAAGGTAAGGGTTATATACCGGCGTACATTCACCGACTCGTGACCCTGCAGCATCAATTCATAAAAAGCTCGTGTCTCCGTTCTCAAAGCACTCTCCGAATTAGGAGTGAAAATAAACGTGCGCCCGGGCGTAGGAACATATGACGCGAAATGTAATACGAATGGATCGACGCCAAGGCAACCAAGGGTGGATGGGTTTGCAGTCTCGGGTATGTTATGCATGTCGAGTATAGCATTGATATCCGGTTTCCACACGCCGCTCCAACACCGACGCAATCTCGCTCCTCATTCATTCACTTATTGTTAGTCTCTCTCTCTCTCTCTCTCTCTCTCTTTATTTCATTCTCTTCCATTTCGCTCGCTCTCATCGTGAAATAGAACACTGATTAAAACCGTCGTTGATATACATTTTTTAAACCCCCGAGGACGCGTCATGCGACGATAGTAGGAACATAACACCGATACAACACGTGGTAGGAACGAAAAATAACACTTGGATTAACCATGAAGACCGAAACTAGATTTCTGGGCCGCTTTGGATTTTTTTTTTTTTTCTTTGTACACGGAAAACGTTCTTCATCTTCCTCCGTTACACTTTTTGTAACGATTATCGAGATCGATCTTTCAATATCATTTTCTCGTTCCAAGGGTGTAAATGTATCCAAAATTGATTGATAAAAATGGGAATTTGTATTCGCATTTTATAGGTAAAGAAAGTTGAATTTTTTTCACTACAATTTTTCATTCGATATTATAATTTTCATTGTATCCGTGCCGGAAATTCGATAACAAAATGCAAGTTCGTCCTTGAAGGGATCGACTTCAAAGTACAGTTTGAAAAATAAAAACACAAGCAATTTTATGCACTCTGAAGTTTAAGTGTTGAAAAAAAAAAAAAACGAAAAACACGCAGCAACAACGTAGGAATACAGCTGGGAGAATTTTGTTGAAGCAATTGACTGATAGAAAAAAAAAATGGGAATGAACAATCATGCGGATAGATAAACAGACCGTAGTTCGAAATTGTATTTGCATTTCACGTTTCATTGGTAAACTAAAAATAATCGATGCATCGATTAATCGAGTCCAAAAAAATAATCGAAAATGACTCGATCGAATTGGTAAAAATGAATCGAATAATCGACTATTTGGTATATTTTTGAAACGGTGCATTTCAAATGAAAATATCGTAAATTTCAGTGAGTAGTCTGAATGGCGTAAAAGTTTTATGACAATTTATAGTTTCATTAAAAATATTTTTCAATATCAGGTGAAAATATTCGTTCGTCTTTCACTTATCGTATCAAATAGGTATACTTAGCGAGTAAGAAAATGATAATAATTGATACTCCAATCACATGAATCGTGGGAGTAAAAAACAAAAAACGATCGTTACGAAAAATAATCGAGTCGGTCGATCAATCGGTTATTTTTGGTCCAGCATCGGCTGTTCTCAGCTAGTCAGATAAACTTGTCTGAGGCATTTGCGCAAAGCCGCACGTGCCCCACTTAGTCTGGAGGGTTTTGATATTGATTGGGGATAACAGGGGCTTCGAAATTGGGCTTGATATTCATCCCCGTGGTATAAATTGGTCTAGGAACGTACAGCCTCCGGGGTCGGTTACAATTTAGTAAATTGCCAGAACCGCATATACATATAACATCCAGCGGATTCTATATACGCGTTCAAAATCGTTATCTCAGAGGACGCGAAGCCGTTTCGGTCTGACGATTAAAATTTTCGTCTTAGTTGTCCCTGATCCGAAAAAGCGCGGCATCGGAATTCGCACAAAATATGATATTCATTACTGAATTGGGCATTCCATTTCAACTCGACCAATGATTTTCCATCATCATTTCTTATTTGCTTCAAGATTTTTTGGACGGTCCACCGATCTCAAACAAGCACTACCGAATTTTTTCACATAGTTTACTACAGCAGTTAATTTTTTATGACTATTATTCAAAACCCACCGAAAAATTGGCAGTTTTTAAAAAACTTCGAGTTTTTAGAGTTTTCGGAACGTTGAAAAATGGTCTTTTGTTTGTTTAAGATGTTTAAAAAAATAGCCGATGAAAGAATGGTTGGAATGAAAAAATACGACTCGAGTATTTTTCGGTATTAAAAAAAAAAAATATGTCTATCTTTAGATATGAGACAAATCAAAAATGGTGTGAGAAACATTAACTGTACCAAACATTACTGCACGTAATTGTTTTCCTTCTCAACTAATTTAACCTCGATCCGATCTGACATCACGATGAAACGAAAATCGAAATGGAAAAATAACCTCATCGTTTTATAATTCTTATCATCAGCTCGCAGTTGTTGTTGCAGCTGTGCGTGGGGTGAAAATTGAATGGAGAAAATGTGCAGGGTGAGTTTGACATATAACACACACACACACACATATATATATATATATATATATATATATATATATATATATATATATATATATATATATATATAACTTGGTAGTGGCGGGATCATTTTACGATTATTTTTTCTCCTTCATTTTTATCGTAAATTTCGTCGACGATTCTAAAAATTTTAAACTATGTCGTTGTAAAGCGGTTAAAAAATGTATATATATATATCGGAGGGTTGAAAAGGGAAAAAATTACGGCGTGAGTGAAGGCTGTAAAGAAAATATACAAGTAGGGAATAACGACGCGTGTTGAAAAAAATGAAAAAAAAAAAGGTTTATATCTGCTTTTTTACGACGCTTTCTTCACTCGGTTTCATAGCCGCCGATCCTTAACTCGTTTCGCAAATTTTTTTTCGCACACATTTTCCCTTCTTCTTTATAAAAACTTATAAAAAATGTCACGGCAATTTTGACAGATTGTTAAAAAAGAAGGATTGGGATACGCGTAGTTTTTCGAAAAACGACCTGCCATTCCTCATATTCAAAAACTGCAAGAACCGATACTTAAACATATCTACAACATACCAATTTATTCGCCATGCGATTCTCTCTCCGTAAAAATTCCACAAGATATTCCAACATTCTTGTAGTTTGAAGAATTCAAAGCGTATCTAAAAAAAAAAAACAATAAAAAAAAAAAAAGACCGTCACCTCGTTTAACGTTTGCAAATCGCCCACGTGATATTGTTCAAATTATTTGTTACAACCTGCACGGAAGCGAATGTAAGAAGGAAGAACGGGCTAATTTTGTCGTAATATTTCTTTCCTGAAAATTTCAACGACGCTGAAGGAAAAAAAATGGGGGGGGAGGTGGGGGGAGGGTAGAAGGAGTTTTAATAATAAACGGTGGTTGAAGAAAGAATTGCAGGGTCATGAATCGTCGTGGTTCGCATGGAAACAGGTGGTTCGCCCACCCTTCACTCCTCGCTCTTCTCTCCTTCGTCCCCTCGTCACTCTCCTTCCACCCTTCAACTTACCGCTTTATCGATCCTCGTGGGACTAGACAGGCAACTTCTCTGTACCTGATGTACCTACCTCCAGAATTTTTATTTATTTTTCCATCCATCCCATCGCACGCATACAAAGTATAGAGAAAACGTTTCCGGGCAATATTCAGCCCTCGGTATATATATCAAAGAATAAAAAAAGAAATATCTCCACAATCACACTGTTCCTTGAATTATTATTATTATTATTGTTCTTGTTGGTGTTGTTGTTGTTGTTGTTTCAAACATAGTCGCAAATTTTTTAGTAACCTAAGAACAAACGCAAGAATTTCATGATTACATCGAGTAATGTTTTTAATAACTATGATGCCGGTAATAATGAGATAGGGAAGACGATCGTTTCCGTATTGTGTGTACAACTTGGGCTGGGGGGGGGGGGGGGGGGGGAGGAAAAGCCATTAATCCGAAACAATATGGCGCCGAAGCGCGGACCCGATTCGGCGAGGTGAAATTCATTAAAATGCTAACACCCTCGGGGTACGGAGCGGGAATTTCAACGAGCCCGAGAAGTCCGCGTGCCGAACCCGTCGACCTCCCCCTGGGACTTGGACGTAACCAAATTAGTCGATACAACGATTTATTAGCTGCAGCGTATAGAAGCGTCCCAAATCACGATAGATACGCAAAATGGATACCAAAATCCGAAAAGCTCGGGTAAACATTAGTCGGAATATGTCGGGCACCTCGTCCAATTTTTTTACCCTGTATAATTAGAGATACGGAATAATTCCCGGAAGCGGAAATTACGACGAGTTCGTAAATTATACGGCAAAGGGTTTCTTCGCGTTAAAGAAATCGATTAAATATTAGCGGATGCCAGTTTCTTTTAACATAACTTGAAAAATGTTGTTATTCGAATAATTAAAAAATCACATTACCGACTAAATCCAAAATTTAGACAGTACTGAGGTAAAAAAAAAAATTGTTTAGATTGAGACCAAAATTATAAAAGTCCGTCGATCCTCTCTCGAGATATTTTTTTTTTTGTCTTGACGTCGATCGAATAACTCGAAAAATACCGGACCAATCACATCCAAAATGTAATCAGTTTCACGCCCCGTCGATTTAGACCGAAACCATCCAAATCTGTTGGTTCGTTATCCGGATATCGTCGGATAAAAACATGATCACACATACCACCAAACCTACCATCCTTTCGAAAATGGTACGTAAAGTGATTCTCTAGCCCTGAAACGTCGATATTTAATGGAACCAAAACTTTTCATTCCCTGGGTGATTATAACAACCACCCAAGTTCGTTTTTTTTTTTTCTTCTTCAAAAATAAAACAGAGACTTCAAAAACGAAAAGTTACGCAGCAACCGTTGAACTGAAGTTCGTTTCAAATGACGGCTGGATAAAAGTTTAGCAAAAGGGTTAAAAATTTCAGGCAAAACCAATGAGAATGCAGGCTAAACCGTGTTTTTTTTTTCCCTTCTATGCACTCAGCTTTAACAATTTACACGACCAGTTCAGCGCAGTAGCTTCAAACGTATCACATCCTCTGCGGAATCGACATGAAGTGTGAAATTAATGCGAAGGGATTTGTAGCAGCTAGGGGGGGGGGGGGGGGGGGGTGGGGAGGATGATGGTGGGACACGATCATCCCCCGCGAACACGGATGGACGGAATTGGATCGGGCGGATAGCCGCGGAGATTTTCGCGACAAGAAGGTATAGGAAGTAAGATCGGGTCTGCAGAACTGGTGGTGGTGGTGGTGGTGGTGGTGGGTGATCGTGCGAGACGAGGCATGCAGAGAGCGAAAGAGAGAAATAAGAAAGGGGGAGGGGGGGGGGGGGCGGATGAAAGAGAGAAGGGTGGCTCCACCTGCTCGCCAGTCGCATCCCCCAGAGGAATATGTTATTAGGCCTCCAGGATTATGTACTTCGCTCGGCGAGCGGGGGTGGAATGGGGGGAGGGGGACGACCGACGACCCAATTTAACAACTTCTCTTTATATATGTATATATATATATATATATAAGGGCGCCCGATGCACGCGGGAAGCGATACCGTAAAATTGGCCCTTCCTCTTTATATACATCCGCATACATACGTATGTGCCTGTAAATGTGTATGTATATAATTCCACGTTCATACACCCTCAGCCTTGTTCGTATTCTGCAGAGTTTTAAACTCTCATGTCAGGATCAACCAGCTCACGCACTGTCGATCTTTTATTAGGGATAAGACGCGCCGATATCACCCCGGAGCCCGATACCGAAACTGAGGAATAGGAGTCCCAGCCAACTTATCCTGTCTTTTCAAGTTTGTTTTTTTTTTTTTGTTTTTTTTTTTTTTTTTTATTTCTGGATCGCTGAATTTTTTGTTTTATACACACCTATCTCCGGTCAAACGGTCGATTATTTTTCCGATCGATTGAATGTTACTTTTTACGACTCGTAACACAGGTATTGCAAAAAAATTTTCCTTCGAACAAAAGTTATTATAAGCACGAGGGTTTTCAATGTGCCGAATCTATATCTGCTTTCCATTTTTTGCTGTTATTTTGCTGATATTTGATATTTTTTCCCTTTTTTCTTTTCAAAAGTGGTTAAAAATTCTGAATTTTTTTGTGTTTTTTTATCGCATTCGCACTACTTTAATCTATTTAAATAGTGAACCGAGGACGTATTGCACGTAGAAAGACGACAGAACGGAAAATGGTCAGAAGGAATGCTTGCAGAATTTTGATGGTCGATTCTTTGTGAAACTCCAATCGATGATGTGAAAAGAAAGAAAGCTACATGATAACTAGAATTATACTAGTAGACAGATTTTCTGACGAATTTCATGTTCAAAGTTTTCAACTCTACAACTCTTTTATTATTATAAATATTGTTGCCATCATTAGTGTTTCATTATAATTTATACGCAAAAACAACGTTTTATTAAATTAAAAAATAAAAGTTACATGAAATAAATCTATTATAATTACACATAATAATAAGATGGAGAAAAAAAAGTTGTTTGTTTTTTTTAGGTCAGCGTAATTTTCTCAAAGTTTTTCCGATCCATTATATGTTCTGGTTAGTAGTTTTATCTATTTACAGTTTTACCGACTTCTTATCGATTAATTGTCTATTTCGCAAGCTCAAGCCTTACAATTTTTTCTCTTATTTTCTTCTTCGAGAAACTAAATTCGTGTTGATTTTCTTGCACGGAGAAAATTTTTACGTTCATATTTTCTCGCCTCGAACTCAACGTTACACGCTACGGTATCTCATACAAAATTCAGTTGATATTCACCGTTAAAGCTATAAACGCAAGCTTCTTACGATTTCAGAGAAACAAATCGCGTGTGTAACGTGACTTCGAGTTTCTTCCGATGTTCCGGTATTTCCGGTTGTTTGTTTCTCGGTTTTAGTCTCGGGTTAAAAAACATCGCGTATCGGAAAATAACGACAAGACTACCTGATCCGTATTTTTCCCCGTTTGTCAAAGCTACCGCAACTCGATCCGTATAACGTACCTCGAGTGTTCCCTTCAACTTCTGGCATATTTCACTCTGGGAAGGTTCAGAGTGATCAACGACTGATTGTCGAACCTACACAAACACTTCGTTTGGGATTAATTTTACCCGAAGGGTGGGTCGAGGGTCTCTGTCTAGACATCCTAAAAAGCTGCAAGGTCGACTTTTCGGTCCTGTTACTCTCGAAAATAGAATGACACATGGAAACGCCGCTTCTGGGTCCGAGTTATTTTTGTACCCATCCGGCTCGTAGAAAATGACCTTCAAAAACGAAGGAGAACCGAGTCTCTAGAGAGAACTGAGAATCACATATATTGCAGTAATAATTGTGTTGTTGTTTTTTGCTTCTATTTTCTAAAAACTTTGTAGAATCTTTGAATCAATACCCTGTACACACACTGGGAGAAATTTTTAGTTCCGGTTACCGCTCAGTCCTTGACTATTTTCATTTTTTTACCACGATCGAGAAATATAGTTATAGGTAGAAAATGAAAATTAGTTTTCTAACTCTTACCGGAAAGTCTAATATCCGTTGCTATTCTTTCTCGTTACGATCACTGTTACTATATTTTCTTGTAACTGTCGCGAAAATTCAATGCTTGTGCAGCAATAAATTGACTTTAAAGCTTTGTTTAACTAAAAAAGTAGAGTAGGTAAACCTGAAAAACTGATTTTGCGTTGCAATTGCCAAAAAAGGATCGACGATAGTGCAAAATGGTTAGGCGTACCTCGTTTTTCCTAATTCCAACGATATTCAAAAGGTTTTTTTTTAACGATACCTGTTTTACTAAATTTTTCTAATTAGCGTAACAAACGAAGTTTTTCTCATTGCATAATATCAGTAATTCGAGAAAATTAACGCGATAATTTGGTAAAAATGGAAAATTAACCTAATTCCATTCGGTGGGTATGAAAGTAGCTTAGGAAATAAGGCTATCGTTGCTCGTAAAATATAACGGCGATAAAAATCAAGGGGTGTAATCATTCCGAACGGAGAAACCGTCGTACGATTCGGCCAGAGATGTCGATTTTGATACACCGAAGTAACGAATGCACGAAGCCTTCCTGAACCTGAATATCATATCGTTTATGCATATATATATGTATATATATATATATATCTATATCTAAGCTCGCACATCATGTTAAATTATTAAAAACTACCCCAGCGCGATTCCCTCAACGTAGAATATTCATGCGCTACATTCCATTCCGTTTTATTCCACACGTTTTTCTTTCCCCTCCTTCTCCAACTCTCGTTTTTTTATTTGCATATTATTATTTCCTTTTTTTTAGATGCGCACGGACGAATGGCGAGAGCCTATAGAAAAGTGCGGTGCGTGCGGTGGTTTTGACGCGTGGCACGCAACCGAAATCCCGCGCCTGTTTTCTCGCTCTCTCTCGCTCTCTCCCTTTATTCCCTTATTTATTGTATTGTCGTCGGTGATATTTTTTCTTTCCACTTTCTGTTTCCTCTGTGTTTAGTTTTTGTTTTTGTCGTTGTTATTTATGCTTTTTCTTTTTTTTTTTTGTTCCGATTCGTTTTGTTCTACTCAAGTGTGGGTCGATTCGGACCTCGTTAGGGGTGGAGAAAGAGAGAGGAAGGAACGGTCATTGAAAATAATGTAAGCAGAAAGAGTCGATGAATTACCGAGCGGAGATTGAAGAGCTGTTTCATTTTTGTTTGGTTATTTATTTTTTCCCGTTTTTTTTTTTTCTGTCACGCTCGTTCTCCGTTTCTCTCTCTCTCTCTCTCTCTCTCTCTTATTTTCATTGGCGTTTTTATACTTTTTTCGTGCGGAACGGCAGTTTTCCATAAAACAGACGACGCGGGGAAAAATGGGACGTTTTTCAATATTTGATGAGTAATTATATTATTCTTCTTCGTCACGAAAAGCCTGCGGCACGCTTTCACGTCATTTTCGCGGCTTTCAGGCTTACATTATAATAAAAGTAGGCGCAATCGTTACGGTTGTGTTTCGTATTAAATATAACAAGCACGCTCGAACGTTTATTTCCTTCCATTTTCTCTCGTGCGCGTGTTTTTTTCTTTTTTTTTTTACTTTCTTTATTCTGCTATTTTTCCTTCTTTCATCTTTCTGACAGAATAATTGAGCAAATAAAGTTTACACGGATCGATCGATAATACATATTCTTCCATGTATGTCCAATCCCCCATGATGGTTTCTTTAACACGGAAGGAGGTCGAACGGACTCGCAGTTTTATCGATTCAATTTATTACCGCGCGTCTTCTGTCTCTCGTATTATTCCGTTTCGTCGTAGCTCGTGAAATTGATTATCGAATGAGAAACCGAGTCGATTCGAGAGTGAATTACAACTTCTTTGGGACACGATTCCTTGCATAAATGAATGAATATCGGAAAGCGGCAACCCTCCGGGTTCTGTCCAGAAGCGCTTAAGCTGTTGAATAAAAAATGAAGTAAGTGCGTCGCTCAACGTGGCGCATCTTCCAAATGGGAAAACGATGATTCGATTAGAAAGCTCTTAAAACTCTTCAACGATGCTCATGTACTCTGACAGGTCCCTTCTTTCTCGGTCAGCTCTGCAGGCGGAATTAAGAATAACCAGCGGGTCGGAAATCAGAGGAAGAAATCTACCGTCGAGCGTTTACGTTCGATTCGAGTTCGCCGGCGCGGGTCAAACTTCCTAATGGTAGATTAATTACGTCGAATTTCATTACTGCGAATTGATGCAAAATTGCGATTCACTTTAATTGATTGCGTTAAAAGTTTGCCTGCAGAGACATTGAAAATACTCGTCTCGGATACTTTGGAAAATGAAACGTACTTAAAGGAGCAGGCAAAATCAACCGGCCTGAAGCGATCAGTCCTGCAACTTCCTGTTATTAAGGAAAGAGGAATTTATTGAATTTTGAACAAATTTTCACTCTCGCGAGAAAATTCTCAGAGTTGGTCAGGATGCTTATGTTCAGAATCTGACCAGTTTTAGGTTAAATATAGCCGAATTATTTCCCCATATTTAATCTAAATTGGGTCATTTGCTTTCGAGTTATTGTCGGACGAATGAAAACACATGTTTACAAATAACTTTAACACAGCCGAGGCGGTTTTGCTGACAATTGTAACAGTTCTGAGCTAGAAGGAATCGCATCAATTGGGACCAAAACGATACAAATCTGTTGATTCGATCTCAAGATATCTTCTAACTGAAAATTAATCACCCACCGAGATATCGATCTCGAAATGTTCGGCGATGATTCACTGTACCTTAAAATTTCAAGATTAAGTGAAAACTGGAATTGTCATTTCCGGGGTTGATTATAATAACTTCTCGGGTGCGGATCAAAGTTCCGAACTGACAATGTTCAGACAGGCCAAAACCTCCAGTGGCCAAGACTTGGATTCGGTCAAAGTTTTAAATAGTCGAAACTTGTAATAGATCAACTTTCCAAATGATCAAAACCCCGAATGTTATCAATCTGCACATATGCTATAAAGCATTCGTCGCATATGCCAAGTGGCATTTACCACGTACGTAAGATTGGTAACTTCGAAATTTTGGCCATTTGGTGTTTTGACCGTTCGCAATTTTCAATATTCCGAATTTTGACCATTGGGTGTTGTGACCATGCGTGGTTTTGATTATTCTTTGTTTTGACCGTTCGGAATTTTAACCATACTAAATTTTAACCAGTATTTTGACTATTCGGTGTTTTGACGGTTTAGAATTTTAACCTTCCGGTGTTTTGACCGCTCGGCGTCTTGACCGTACTAAATTTTAACCAATCGGTGTTTTGACCATTCGCAATTTGTAACATTTGCTGCTTTTGCCATTCGGTATTTTGACCATACGGAATTTGGACCGTTCAGAATCTTAACCGTCCAAGCGTTTGACCCTTCGATCTTATCTCCATTGGGAACTTCGATCATTTGGTGTTTTGACCATTTCGACCCTTCGGTCTAACGGTGTGTCCGCACTTCGATCGTTCGAAACTTCGACCCGCGCCCCTCATACTCAGTTTCCGCGAACCCAGAAGAAGACCAACGATTTTCCGAGTGGCACGACGGTCGCTAAGTAATCCACCATCGTTTTTTCCCCAATGAAATCCCCTGAACGCAGTAAACAAGCGGAGTAGTCCTCGTCAATATTTGATCGGCCCCGAGGAACGGCGTCGCGTCGCATCCAGGTGGCTCGGCATCCGCAAAACCGGGCCGAATGTCGCCTGAGGGAGTCGCTCTCGGGTTTGCTGACCGGAATGCCGGACCCTTGGCGAGTCGCGAGTCGACGCTACTCGCATTAGATAATCGCTATACGCGACCCGCCTCGTAAAAACGAGGCTCGCTTTTTTCCGCCCCTTCTTCCGCGACGGCGACGCCGACGCCCCGCTGAAAAAAACCATTCCAAGCGATTACACTTGCTCCGCAGAGAGCCGGCCATGGTCGTTACGCCGCTTCGTGTTCTCCCGGCCGGAGACACGCAGCTTCATTTGTCATCTCTGTACCCCGAAGCCCTCCCTTCCTGCGTTTCCGCCCTCTCGGTGCGGCTCCAAATTTCGAACGGTCAAAGCTCAGGAGGTGACCGTCCACGTTCCACGTCACGTTTCGCCCCTTCCGATGATTACAATTCTGCTTCGAATTTACAATAAAGGACAAGTGCCATTATCGGCGTTACACGGTTCTTTCATTCTTTTTCTTCTTCTTTCACTTTGGCTGAACCCTGTAGCTAGGATTTTTTCTTCATTACGAGTCCAACAGGAGTAACAAACCCGTAGCTGTATCTGGACGTCTTTCTTTATTCTGTGATATCTTGTATAGTAGATAAAAAAAAAAACGTGGGACAAGTGTTTTTTCACCCCTAAAAAATAAGGGATGCAATCTCGCGAGGGTAAATGCACACTGCTCATGGTGTCGAATTTCGATAGTGAATAACGTGCAATTGGTTTTACCAAACAGTCTCACGTCAATGCCGGGAATTACTGAAACGAATCGATTTTTCGGGCTAAGATTTAGAGGTGGTTTTTTATCTTTGAAACGCCTGAATTGTTAGGCTAAAGAAGAAATGTATCTACAATGTTTTTCGATGCATGTTACAACATTTCGTAGAACGCAATCACCCACTGTAATAAAATTCATAATCGGTCAACCGTACCTTCGATTTAATCGTTAAAAAATTTCAAAGCACGATAACTGTCACGCGGGTTTCACCTAGAAGTCTAAAAAAAAGTGGGAACTGTGCCAAACCCAGTGACAGCGTGTCTTCCGACCGAATCCGAGGAGCGAGGATGCGGGTCGTATCAACAGTCGAGGGTCACGGCTCTTGAGCATCCCTTGCTTAGCTTGTCTTCAGGGGGGTTGAAAAACCGGAGGTGGTAATTATCTCACAGTGCAAGCTGTGCACAAAGCGTCGGAACTTACGGATTCCACTTTCTGCAGGAACGGAAGCCTCTCGCGGTTTTGCACGACTTCGCAAACACGGTGGGGGAGGCGGGAGGGGGGAGTTGACACTCCTAATTGGCACCGCAGCTTTTCATCCCCCGACGAGTCTTCCTTCTGTGAGAATTAATCGCGGACGTTAATTAGTACGCAACCTTACAAAACGCAGTCTGCAAGCTTTCCTAATGACGATTTGGAAATTTGGAGTTCGATGTGGAAGTCCGGTTCAAAGCAGGATCGACGCAGGTGATCGAGTTCCGGTGAATAAAGCGAGCTTGCAGGACCGGGAATTCGCCCAGCGACATATTTCCCAATCGATGGAAGGAAGCTCGACCCGGAAGTGAGACATCCCTGGGTTAGTCGTGGCACCCGCGTAACGAATGGCTGAAACTGTTTCCTCCATTCCCCTTGGCGTTGGTTCGAACTCGGCACACAGCGTCTGCCGTCTTCCCGCAGGCGTATAAATATCTGGATAAGGGGGGGGGGGGGGGGGGAAGGGGTGCCGGTAACAGTCACCCCTTGTAATTACCTGTTAGACGGTAAAGCCGCCACCACGAGTAATTAAGGGATTATGCTCGTGCGGGCGCCGGCAAGATTTGTCCCAGCTTGCCAGCTGAACCGGGTCTCTTAAATCCAGTCTTGGCCCACCCTTGGAGAAAGTACGATTACACCTTGCGACGGAGCCAAGATCCTGCGACGTTTTCTCCTGCCCTCTGTCTCCGGGAATTTGTTTTTTTTCTTTTTTTTTTTTTTCAGTTTTTTTTTTCCTTCGCCGTTTTTTAGGCATGATCTTAAAGCGGAGCGATCGTTTTGCGGTCGACAGCGGGAAAAGCTTCGCTTTGAAAAAAGGTAAACAAAATTCTCTTGTAAGAATTGGAAACGCACGTTTCATCGATCGGAAAACAGGTTTCCAGTAAAGGTAAAGTGTCCTCAATCCCTGACTAATTAACAAATTGCTATGAGAATTAAATTTAAAAAGGACATCAATCCCATTCGAAGATGGCACGACGAAATTGTTTATGCATATCGCCGTACGATTACGATTACGAAATGATGGTAACTTGAACTGTGAAGGACAAAAAAAAAAAAAAACGTAATCCATAGAATTATCCACAAATTTTCGCGAAAATTTAGTACTCGGTTTACTACTTGTTACGATTTATAACAATTCACTCGTACGTTTTTTTTAAGGGTAGGTTTTCTTCTCTCCTCAGAGCTTACATTCAGCCCCGTAGTTCCGTGGCTCTCGGTGTAGAGGGTGGTTGTAATTCTAAAATTATTCGGTTGCACCTCGGGCAGCTACGAGTTACGTTGACAAGGTCAAAGCTCCCCAAATCTAACCACCATTCACTCCGTCCGACGGCTCTCCCGCTCCGTTGGCACAACACGCGGTACACTGTGCTTAATGGACACGCAATATATAATCGTTACCCTTTGTCAAAAGGGGTACGCGGATATGTGCCACAGTTGCGATGCTCTGTTTTTTGAATTTTTTCCGATTATTCCGTTCTCTCGGGGCAGAGGGAGCGATTTTAATTTTGCAACTTCCGTCAGTCCAATGCGTAGACTTTTTAAATTCAACTTACAGTCCAACATTTATTGTCACGATTGATTTTCGTTGCAGAAAATTCTGATCAAAGAAATTCCAAAAGAATTACGTACAAAATTTTACATACAAAAACGCAATGTTTCGTACCTAATACAGTGTTACGGGTTATAATTACTTCCCCCCCCCCTTTTGCTCGGCACACAAAAAATAAGCTCCCCACACCCTCGGGGAGGAAATGTGATACTGTAGGCTGACGTTCGACAGAAATTGGAAGAGGAACTAGGGGGAGATACGAAGAAGGTAGAGGAAGGAAAAAATCATGTGCACGGTAGAGCTGACGTGATCGGGGTGGAATGAAGAAGGGGGGAAACTAAGCGCAGGGAATTCTCACCCCACCTAATAATAATCAACGTTCTTCACCGAACCCCCCCGAGAAATCCTTCTCGTCTCGGAAAGATTAAGCATGGTTGTACGTATCACGGGATGAGTGCACCGTGAAGGCTTTCCGCGTTCAGAGACGCTGCAGAAACTCCCCGAGCAATAACATGCATTTTTAATAGGCGAGCATATAAGGTACGTGCATGCTTCCTCGCATAATCCTCTTAGACCTGGCGCCTCGGTGAGGAAAATGGGAAACTGTTGTTCGGAAGCATCATAGTGTCGCAGTGATGAGAATAACAAGGCTTTTGTGCCAACTCGGTACCCACCGTCTTTATTAAACGACGCGTTCGTTGCAAACCACGCTGCACATCGGTATCTAGGTAATGATTTCGGTATACCGACCGAGTAAAAAAATCGTATCTCACTATTTTATTCTCGCATACCGAGTGAGCAAATATCGTTTGAAGAACTTGCGATCTTATTGATTTGTCGTCAGTGTTGAACTAGGTTCGGAAAATTCGTTGAAACACTGTCAATATACTTGCGGGCCGATTCTAGCTTGCTTTGAGGTTAGGACACGCTTGTCTATACGTATGTAACCGAATATCGTCAAACTATCGGCGTTTCCTCAAAGATCACGCAAAACCCGATTATAAACACCGTAATTTATCAAAGTCTGAAGCGATTTCATTCCTCAGGAAGAGGAGAAAGTGTGGAATACGATTTGCTTACTCGGTCGGTAAGACGTTTCAGAGTCTGTGATCCGTGCTCAGAAGATAAAGTGGATGATATTTATATTTGAATATGATCGTCCTTTGTTATCGTCTATAAATTTAGTACATTTCATTTCGAAGTGAGAAAATGGTGGTAGCCTGACAACTTGCTTCGGGCTTTTTTGAAATTTCATTTCCTTACTTTTTTTACTGGACTGTACCCTTGACAGATCCTCAGAGTTCTAGTTCTTTTGGGTACATATACCGTTGCGTAAGTCTCTAATACGCAGAATACGGTGCCTGAAGCCTCGGGGAAATTAATGAACCTCGGGTAAACCCTCCGCAACCCCCGTACGGCGGTGTGAAAGAACGCGTTTAGGCAGTGCAATCTGGAAGTAAACTAACGAAGTCCCTTTTTTTCTCTCGGGGGAAAAAAATAATCTCAAAAATATGTCAAGAAGCTTGTCCAGATTGAGCTTTGGCGAATGAGAGGGGGACATAAATTGGCCCTCAGATTCATACAGAGTTTTCAAAAGATTCTAGAAGATTAAAAACACGTCTCACAGGATAAGACAATTGAATCTATCGGGGTGTGAAAAAAAAAACGATTCTTAGAAATTTCCAATTATTCCTTAGATTCTTAAAAATTTTCGTTTCCGATAAAAAGAATGCCTTTCGTGTTCTGTTCCGTGTAATTCGAAGAGGCTGCTTCAAACTTGGAGGATCGGAATGAAATTTTTGAAACCTCAAATATCTTCCAAGAGTCTCAACGCACTGAGAATCTTAGGCGTGAAGATAGATGATGGCAAAGAATAAGATTCGTTTTTTGCTTGCGTCGTTCTGAAAATCGGTAAATTGGCATCATTGCGGAATTAGCTTGACTTGATGCGCAATAAATATCTGTAGCGTAAAAGTTTAGTAATAGTTTAGTAAGCCTATGGAGGAGAATTATTAATATCTAGATGCATCTTTGTCGCGACATCCGTGCAAGTCAGCCAGTAAGTATAAATTATCCGTTGGAGAGTATGAGAAATCTTTTCAAGAAAAAAGGATGGAAAATTTAGAAGCTGACTGTCAGCTTAGTATGAAAAAAAAAAACAGATTTTTTCAAAAGCAGGTAATTTCTTTTCTCATCGATATCACTTCTCGCGCAGTAAGATCATCGGATTCACCATTTTTATACATCGAAACCACCGACACCACCAACAAATCGTAAAGTGCTTCACACCGACTAAGATGCTTGCAGTTTGCGCAAAGAAGGTAAAAGAAAAAGCCCACGCGTATATTTATATTAAAGGGGTATTTCGGGAAAAAAATCGATTTTTGGTATTTTGCATTTTTGTACACTTTTATTCCTCTTCTGAATAGGCCATTTTTCGTCATGATTCTAAAAAATTATCCATTTTCTTCCGAAAAGAAACCATTGAAAAAAAAACTATGCCAATTTATAGGCATTTGCAAATAGATTATGCCAGAAAAATCTGTATTACGTTATGCTACAAATAAATTGCAAAAATAGTACTCCGTGCATCGCCCTGATACATTCACACGAGAATCTAATGAGGCAAATTCAGTCTAAAAGACATGAGAATTGCATATACCTGAAACCTCTAAAAGTGTTTTATACTTCTTCTGCATGAGAAAAAAAACCAACCGAAACACCCGGGAACTTTCTAAAAGTTCTTGTAAATGCCCCCTTAAGGCTGTGCCAATTTCGCGTAAGAAAAAAAAAATGAAAAAAAAAAAATAAAGAAAAATGGAACAATCCAGTCGTTTGTCCGCTGTGAAAACAAACGTTGACGCCAGTGAAGCCCGATCATAAATCGGTTCGGTATTATAGCGGGACTTTCGGTTTCCGCACGATTTAATAATCTCTGCCCCATTTGGAGCGGCGTCGCTATCCGTAGGTCCTCAACCTCGCTCTCTCTCTCTCTCTCTCTCTCTCTTTCGCCTCCTCTTCGCTCTCTCTTGTTTTTCTCGTTACTATGTACTCCACCACACAGTACACCCTCTCTGCCATGCCGTCTCCCTCCCTCCCACCCTCCCTCTTCCTCCGTCCTTCCGCCTCATCTCTCAACCCTCTCGCCCTATCTCTGTCTCTCTGCCTGCCTCGGTTCAAGCTTCTCGTGATTGGACCATCTCTTTCATCCCCCGACACCACCGCCGCTGCTGCTGCTGCTGTTGCTGCTGCATTCACAGCAGGAGTACACTACATCATAGAATACTTTTGTGTTCGGGTAGTCCGCAATCATCGCGCCCCGTAAAGTTCAGCGAAATGTTACGCTGCCGAACGATAGCGATAGGAAGAAAGAGAGAGAAAGAGAGAGAGAGGAAAAGCGATGCTCATACTAGACTCTCTGGTTTATGGTCCTGAAAAAACTCTACCATTCCAGTATCATGCTTCCTTATTAATTAGATCAGTTCACATTTTCGTATCGTCTTCATCCCCTGCGGCACTTGATACTTCTTTCATGCCCCGTAAATTTTTCCTTGTCGACACTTCGCATTTTTCAACATTATCGAAAAACACTGGATTCGGTGGTTGACGAAACTCTCGAACAAACTGCACTCACGACAATCAACGACTCCAACGGATAAGTCCGTTGAATGTCAAGAATTTCTGCTAATCTTTTGCCAGCTCCTTGAGAGTTTGGCTATCGGTGTCTTGGGTTGAAAAGTGGCGGTATAAGGGACGATGAGACAGCTACGAAGACGATTCGGAGACGCTCAACGGAGGATAATTGGAAGGATGGAAGCCGTATATTTAAGAGAAAGCATAAAGTTCCCGCAGAGAGGAAAGAAAGCAGCGAGAAAAACACCGCAGGAATAAACTGAAATAAAGGAGCGCAGATGGCTCGAGTAAAAGTCCTTCGGGGTCTTTCCTCCGATCCTTAATCCAAAGGCCAACCGGTGGATCGCACGATATACCAGCTACTCTGGAAAAGGGGGGAAAAACAACGTCTTGACATGCTGCTGTAGATCCCAAACAAACATCGATAACCCGAGGGGCACGCGTCACTGTCACTAAAAAACCTCGAGGAATCGATACTGCTTTATTATTACCGAAAATTTTTCTTTCAGACGCTGTTCTCATGACCACAAGAGGTTGTCTGCAATTATTTTCGACTTTTCCCGTCCCTAGTCACGTATAGTAACGGAGTTCAACTCAGCTTTACCGAAAAAGTATAATCCAATTTGAAGGGTACGCACTTACCGAGTAAGAAAATTGTACGCACAAAGAAAGTGATTAAATATAGCGGAAGAAGTATTTTTCTTACAATCTAAGAAATGTCATTTTAATTTGAACAAAATAAGTTAACGGAACAATAATTTAACTAACAACATTTGTTTAAATCGGCAATATTCGACAAGTATTGCGCATTTTATTTCTCAACGGTGTAGTGAAACCGTTTTAAAAATAATCGGGAAATGTTTTCAATCGTGCTCAACGCGTAAATATTTCTAACAATTGTCTGGCTAAAGGCGGTAAGTGTAAAAAAATATGTGGTAACAAGCCGAAGCGAGCGTTGCAATTAATTCCGTTCATTAGTCACACCCCCATTCACCAGACAGAAAAGAAATCTAAGAAATTGAGAATCTCGACGAGTAGTTGAAGCCAAGAGGTGAATAGAGGTACAACAGAGTCTGACGAGTACAAAAACGACTATAATACAGTCGGTAATAACCGAACGGACAAAGTTGGTCCGGGTCGCCCAATTAAATTCACGTTTTGATGAATAGGAATTCTCGACCTCGTATGTAATATATTAAATTATTGGTGATCGGTCAATTAAGAAAACGTAATTTTTGTTAACGTTTCGACCCGGATATGGGCCCTCCTCAGAACGATTTATTTAAAAACTGTCAAAAAAACAAACAAAAGGAAAATAGGACTTAAAAAATTAAAAAATTAACAATGGTACTAATAGTAATCGGACATAAATATTGCAGATGTAACGTTCTCAGAGACAATAAACATTGTTGATAGAAGGAACCTTATGAATAATTATGATAAGGATGTTTTTTGTTGTTATTTACCTTTTGAGTTAAGTAGGTGTAATAAGATGTAGTCGATTTCACAATAACAATTGGCGGAAACAGTGTTCTTTTTAGTGACGGTAGACAATGTCACTCTTCCAGTTGTTTTTTTTGTAGGAGTTAGAGGTTGGTAGTCATTTATTTAAAAGATTAAAGAACTATGTTTTTTCACAGTCAATATGTCATAGTGTTAAAAGGTTATTGAAAAAAGTCAATTAGCAATGAAATTAATTCACAGGTGTCAATTGGGTGGAGGTAAGCTCTTTATAATTAAATCCTACATGTCTGACGAAATATTTTTGGTTGAACCAATTGGGTCAACAGGTGAATAACGACTGATGGGGGAAAACACAATAATCCAGAGTGAAGGTGAACATGTTATAAACATTATACAGAAAAAACAAAAAATATTTGGTACGAAAGGTTATGTAGAAAGAAATGTAAATGGAGACTAAATAATAATTTTTTTTAAAAAAAATAAAAAAATTAGTTAAGGTTAAACAATATTTGTTGTGTGGGCAGAGATTAGAGGTTTGTAAATATTGCTTAAATGTTCAACGTCTTGTCTGAGGTTTACCGTATTGGTATGACCTACAATGTTGCACATTTCTAAAAGCAATCTTCTGTAATAATTTTGTTCTTCACAAAGGATGTTTGTGTTGTCAAAATTGAAAGTATGTTGTTTATCAATCCTATGTTTCGTTAGAGCTGTGTGCCGTTCATCTGTCTCATGTATATTACGTTGGTGTTCCCTAATTCTGGTGTTGAGATGTCGACCAGTTTGACCTATGTAGACTTGATTACAGTCCTTACAAGGTATTTTATACACTACATTTGAACGTTTGCCTATGGGGATCTTATCCTTACCGGTATCAAAAACAAATTTTAGGTCTTTTGAATTTTTACCAACAAACTTCACATTATATTTATCGAATAAACGATTGAGTGACTCGAATAGGCCGGTTACATATGGAATGGGGATATATGTAGTAGCCGGTCTATTGTTATCTTCGACAGGAGCAGAGTCAATATTATGGTCAAGTATGTTGTTGATGTAGGAGCGTCTCTTATTGATTTGTTTTTGTAATAGTCCATGAGGGTAATCATTAGATCTTAGTACATTATATATGAGCACCAAGTTTTTTTCTTGGAACTCTGTACTAGCAAGTTTTATAGCTCTATCCACAAGGCTGATGATGGTGCCTATTTTGTAGGACAAAGGATGGTGAGAGTTGAAATTCAAGTATCGTTGTGACCAAGTTTTTTTGTGAAACCAATCTGTCTTTATATTATTATTGCTGTGAATCAACAAAACGTCTAAGAAACTGATGGTATTGTTCTCTTCTGTTTCGATAGTGAATTGTATTCTAGGATGATACCCATTAAAAATATTAAGAATGTGATGTATTTTTTCATTTGGAACGGCCGTAAGAATATCATCCACATATCGAAAGTAGAACGGCAAATTAAAACCTAGATCGTTTATGCAAGAGGTTTCAAGGTCTTCCATGACGAGGTCTGACAAGATTGGGGAAAGGGGAGATCCCATAGGCAAACCAAATTGTTGTGCATAGGTCTCGTTATTAAATTTAAAAATTGCGGAGTCAAAACATATTTTTAAGGCTTTTTCTAGTTCAATCCTAGGGATTGGGATTTTATTTTCTAGAGTAGCCCAACGATTGTTTATTGCACGTAGTGCGAGAACTGTAGGAACATTCGTAAACAAAGAAATTACATCTAAGGATATTAACGTGTAATTGTCCGGGATAATCAATGTCTTAATTTTATCGACTAATGAAAAACTATCTTTAACTCTCGAGATGGGAGGTTTAATATTAGCAGTGAGCCATGATTATTTTATTACAATTATTCACAGTCGAAGTAACATCGGTTCTCGAGCTTGCGCTCGGCGCGTAGAGCACGCTAAATCATACGTGTGTGTCTGTGTGAGTGCGAGCCCATAATGGGAATCGATTCGTGAGAAGGGTGACCCTCGGCACCCCGCGTCGAGGATCCGGAGACGAGCGAAGAATTCCCGGCATTTTTTTTTTTTTTTTTTTTTTTTGGGGGAGGGAAGCCGGCCGAGAGACAGTGACACATACTCGAGGGCAGGGGTCGTATATCTCAGTGATTTCATAGATTAACCACGAAGGTCGGGAGGCGCCGACCTCCGCTCGATGGGCAAAGCTACCCGTGGATTCCGCGTCGCGTACCAAGACGATAGGGGGTTAGAATGGGGGTGGAGGAGGGAGAGAACCCCCCGCGAGGCTGTTCCGGCAAAGGCCAAGAATTATTAGCGGTTATTACGCGTGGAAGACGGAGGCGAGGCGAGGATCAGGAAGTCCCTTAATGCCGTCCCGGTATTAAGGATGCGTGGATGGTTCGTTTTAATGACGCCCGGGGGGCGCTGGTATCGCTCTCCTTATTTCCTCCCCGTTTTTACGACCGCCACCCGCAATTGGCACGCTTTTACCGGCGAGCCGGATGCCTCTGCATTGACGACCTCCACCCCAACCACCCCCAGCTCGACTCCCACGCGACAATTTATCCACGGTAAACTGACGACAGTCCTCCTTGCCCCCTGAGGGCATCGAGCTTCCAACTATATTATTTTAAACACTCGATCTACGTCCGAACTTGGAGTTCCAGCAGCTCTGAAATCCGATGTGTTTTAATACTAAACTTGTGTCGATTGCGATTGGCGAAGAGATTTTGAACGGTGGATAATTAATTTGCGCTCCGACGAAACACCGCCTGATATTCGTATTGGAAAACGAGATGTCGAGGGGATATATTTTCGATTAACGAAATATCGAGTTGTGTATATTAATAATATTTCTCACCAATCGATCTTGCTTCGGGAGTAAATTTTAACCCCAGGTACAAAAATTCGATCATCAATCTCGCATCGGATGATTTAATTGTAGTTATTGATTTCAGATTGACTTGTAGCAGATATGTTCGTTGATATAGTATAAAAAAAAAAAAACAGCTTTATCGATCGAAATTTGACCATCTAGAGTATTGAAATTCATTCCAAATCTGTAAGTATTTGTATCCGCTATGATTATAAAAGATAAAATATAATACAATTAGTATTGTAAGTTTGATCATTTTGAAAAAATAAGAGCTAAAAATGTAGTAGATTTTTCAGTATGAAAATTATCAATTTCTTCGGCTATAACCTGGAAATATCATTCCGTTTCGCAAAAAGTGAGTGGATTGACAATTTGAACAGGAATATCGTACGATCTGGCAAAAAATTGATCAACAACGAATACATCTGGATCGCGAAACTTGATATGAGAACCTCTGATGTAGGTATAAGTGATTTCATTCCGGGGTTGAATAACACACAATGGACGTCGACCGGTGGTTGCGAGGCTGCGTAGAAAGAAGGAGGAGGAGGAGGTTATATTTGTCTAATTCTAAAACAAACACTTGCTGTTGAAGAGCGGTTCGGCGAGCGGGAGGAAAGCTTCAGGGGAGGCAAAAGCGGATCGCCGAGGTTTCCCAGTGTGTCACTCCACTAGGGCATTTCACAACTGCGTAGTTGAACACGTGGTGACCGTAACACACGGGACAAAACCAGGATGGATATAGACACGCGATCTACGTGCTAACCGAGTCCAAGCGACGACAGCATGCAGTGCGAGCGACAAAGACCTCGAAGACTTTTCGATGCGGAGTACGATCGGATCTTCCAAGGTTGATAAAAACGATTCTGTCACTTTTTTGGAAACGGGAAGACACGAAATGGGTCGGAACTTGGATAGGGTTCGAAACTCGGAAGGATCGATATTTGGAATATGGCCGATACATCGAAATTTCAACCACGTAAAAATGAAATAACGAAAAATGAATGGTTCCAAATTTCGATACATCGGCCATTCCAAATTTCGATCCCTTCAAGTTTTCACCCCCATTCGGGAACTTGAAGCGGTTATCCATGCCTGCGTTAGTATTCAGGGTGCTCGAATCGCCTACTCCTCAAACATGGATCAGCGAATGCTGACCGACGAGGACACCGAAGGGTGAAAATTGTGCCGCCACCACCGAAGAGGTCGACGGATTCGCCTGACAAGGAAAGTATCCCAGGTCGATCTCTTCGATTTCATTTCTTTTTTAACATGTTATAGTAGACTGAAAACTGAGCAACACCTTGTTTTTTTTCTTTTTTTTTTTTTTCTCACTGCCATTAAACACCTCAAGGGGGTGAAACCACCCTCCGAAGCAAGGCATGTAAAGGAGCGATTTGGTAGTTTCACCCGCAGGAACATAACGTTCTTTAACCAATCCGACTGGAAAAGTTTTCTCATAACGAGAAATAAAGAATGTAATTTTCTCAATTAACAAAAAAAATAAATAAATAAAAAATTGGAGAGGCCGACGTGGGATACCTTTCTTTCTAAAATCGAACCGACGGTTAATTGCCGTGGAATATCATTCTTTCGGACATTTTGCCGATGGTTGATCTTTGTCGCCGTTTGATCGTCGTGTGCCTGGGGTGAAAATGAATTGATGGAGGGGTCAGATAATCTCTGTATAATACAAGGGATGGTCAAAAAGAACGGGGGTGGAATTGTTGAACGGCCGCGTGCTCGACGGCTCTCAAACATCGTTCTGGGATCGAGCCGTGATGGACAATAACCGCTCTCTGCGTGTGCTCCGCGTGGTTTGAATGCGCGGAAATCGGCCCTCGGCCACGGTACTTTCACCGCTCGAAAAGTACCCGGCCCTGCACGCTTCGACGTTCGTTCAATGCTCAATGCGAGGCCTTTTCGAGGGCTGAATATTTCTGCTTCGCTGATAAGAGCGCGCCGATTAAATCCCGCACTCTCGATCCTTCCAGGCATCATCGTCCGTGTGTACGGGGTACGTAACATCGTCTACACGCTCTCGTAAAATATAATACATTCGGTAGAGATATTCCCACATCCCGAAACCCACGTGGAGAGCATTCGTGAATCAAAGCGTAATGAATTTTTCAACGGCGCTGGAGGGCAGCCGGTTTTCTTTTTCTTTTTCTCTCTGTTTTATTTCCCTCTCTAGTTTTTTTGTTTTCTTCCTTTTTCCTTTGCATTGGATACACATAAAAGCGTTCGAAGTGCAGCGTTCTGGAAATTTTGCCGAACACGTGAGTACCGCTGGAGCCTGGTCTATGAACTGTCTCGACTCTCGAGGATAAAGGACGCAGTGAAATGACATTTCCTTTATTCCTGTTTCTATCCTTTTGTTTGTTTATTTATTTTTTTTTTTCGACTCAACCACCGTTTGCTGCGACAGAAAGAGAATGTCTCGTACTTACGGTGGGTGGAGAGAAGATATTTCCGACGAGATAACGCTGAAAGTGCGCTGAACGCGATGTGTGGAATCATTTTCCGTTTATACATGCACCTCCAATGCAATGGATTAACTGTTCATTCTCATTCGCGTTAGACTGATATTATAAACTTGGTATTAGAGAAATTAGTTTCCCTCATATACACTGCAGTGCAATCTGAACGGTACCTATACTCCGAGATTTCGTCGATCGATTATGGAACCGGTCCATTAATTAATTACTCCTGGAGCCGAAAGAAAACGGTTCTCCATAATCGTGCCTAATTGACGTTCTACAATTAAAATAACGATCTTAATGATAGCCGGGGTTGATTGCCGGGGTTATTAATCCTTCGATCAATCATAAACGGTCGACAAACGCGATGATGATGACGATGAAGACGATTATCATCATCATCATAGTTCAGAACGGACTCGACAGGACCGCAACTTAATACTTGTCAAAACGTACGTCGTGATATCCGAGACCCTTTTGAAGAAGGCCCTCTCGAAATCTCGGGGCTCTGTCTATGGGAAAGATATGACGAGGGAGAGAGGCAATATTTTTCTGGGTCAAGAAATCCCCTGAGCTATGTATTTTCAATGGGACAAATCACCGCGGGTAGGAGAGGAATAAATAACGGACGACGGTGATATGTTCTATGATTTTCTATGGGAGCTGGTGCGCGAGGACTCTCGTCCTTCGCCTGTTTGTCCGCGATCCGTTCGCTCCCGGATGGCCCGGAGTATGAAAGGGCTCCCGGTGTAATCTGAATGGTATTTTACGGGATGACAGTGGATGACGCGTCTGTACTCAGGGAGATGAGGGAATGGAAGCGAGTCGCCCGGTTCCTCCCGGAGGTTTCCTTTCAGTCGTCGGGATCTTTTCAGGACTTTCATCCACTGTTCGACGCTGCCTGCCCCACCGGCTGAAGGGTCTTGAGTTTCAATGCGCCTCGGTGGCGTCTTAGAAGAACCTTCGAGCTCCTTGGATCTTGAGAATAAAAAATTAAGACTCCCTCCCTCATTCATACCACTCGAGATATCTCAGCCGTGCATCGAAGGGCCGAAACCTCGAAGCCCTCAAGCTGACACGGAATGCGCCAGTTTATGCCCAATATTATCGATCGATGCTAGATCTCTCTGACCCCGTCGGACTTTACAATCATTGTAAGGATTCTTTCTTCCCGAATAAAACGCTCAACTTAATGGGCACAATGCCTGGGGTAAGTTTCCGCCTCCAAGTTCTCCACCTCCTTCTCTTCCTCCATCGGTTTCTTGAATTGTGATCATTCGAGGCGTGAGTAACTCTTTTCCGGTCCGTCGAACGAACCATGCTTCGCATTCTGCTCGCTATTATACCATGCAGGTCTTCCATTGATTTAATTTTTCGCATCTTAGGCTAGTTTCGTGGTCTTGATAAGTCGGTGATCAAATTTATTAAAAACCATTTTGTGTCAGCAAAGATGCAACCAAGTTCCTACGACGTGAAATTTCTTGGTACACCAACACTCGAGTGGTGGCACATATAAAGCCAATCCGTTCATCATCATCATCATTATCGTCGAAGTTGAGCTCCGGTAAATCGGACAGCCGGGCATGTCTACATTTTCGTAAAGCATGGGCAAGACGGTGGTTGTTTACAATTGGTTCAAGCGTCTCTGCTCGATGCTGGCTCGTATATACATACGTGACGTTAGAAATGCCTGACCACTTTGCCACCGATTCTGAGCCTAGGCAAAGTGCCAAATGGCGAAGACGAAGCTGCAGCGAGGTCTTAAATTCGGACGGGGGAAAGCCCGATTACTCAACCGAGTTTCGAACTTTGACGAGCCTAGGTATTCACGCACCAACGAATCACCGCGAGCAGTGCGGAGAGATAAAATGTCGCTCCCACTTCACCCTGAAACGAAGTAGGGAAAGTGCCGAGCAGAAAAAAACCACCGGCGACGTCCTTTCAGCGACGTTGTCATCTGTTTCTACTAGGCTAAATGTAATTTTGTCGAGCCGCTAAGCCATCAGTGTAATGGGAGAGTCCATGGTTCGGTGGTATGAGAAAAAAAGCAACAAAAAAAAAAAATTCGTCGAAGAAAGGAAAACTAGAAGAAGAAGAAGAGGAGGAAGAGCAAGGCACAAAGAACGGGTGTGCGGCCCGGTACGCCCGGAGGAAAACTAATGCTATTATTACCGTGACAAAACGTCAAGCCAGGGGAGCCGGGACACCCACTCCTGTACGGTACAACGTTCGAGCAAGTGGTTATCCGTCAGCCGGCGGTTTGCTCCTAGCTGCGAAAACATAAACGAGGAATCCCCCTCCTGAGCCCGAGTTATGCACGTTTTATTTATAATCAAACCGTTCCACTGACGGATTTTCCACCCATACCTTGCATTAAACAACTCGCAGCTTCGAGGACCGTGGTGGCAGCCTCATTTGCCATCTTGGTGACGGATGAGAGGATTATACAAAGATTTACCCTGCAGCTGCACTTGGAGTGGACGAGTGATAACCACTTACCAAATTCACCGAGTCGGTGAAAGACTTACCGAGGACGATTCTGCCGCGATTTGGGGTAAACGAAGAGCGGAGAAAGTTAAAACTTGCGCAGAGAGTATCGTTCAAACTTTGTGTCAGTGGAACCGGCCGAGTCAAGCCTCAGGAATTCGGGATCGAAAGTATTTCCAGCATGTACAGCGAGACTAATCGTGTGGGTGGGTGGCCGGCAATAATGCGAAAACGGGACGATACTCAGAGTTGGTAAATGCGGTGTGTTTGGAATACATTTATTTGGGTAGCCGGAGTTTTTCTCCATCCGATGACAAACTGGCAAGACAGCAACTCCCCCGGTTTGCAATCCTAGCTAATTGGTCGTAAAACCTCGAGCGAAAACATCCTCAATAAAAGGCATCTGACAATCATTCCGAGAGATTCCTTGTTTCCGAACACATGCCCGAACCATTTATACGTTCAATTACAAAGAGCTTTACCAACTGCTTGAAGGGGCATTTGCGTCTTCCTTACTCTGACTCTCGAGCCATTAGCAAACGGTCTGAAAACAATCTGCAGAAACTCACGGCTTTCGGAAAATGTTTTACCCCTAAAACGTCGCGCGTCATCTGGATGGCGGGTGAAAACAAGCACGCCGGTATCCAGTTCGGAAATTCAAACTACATCGGACTAGTTTTACCACTCAAAAGGGATACTCCTCGTGGTTTCAACTCCATAGGGTCGTAACGGAGCTTGCTCCGATGATGTTGGGCTGCCTAGAACGCGGTTAATACTCGGTCCAGTCGTAAAACGGGAAAGCAAGCCAGCTAGCCGGCTAACGCCAATAACAATAAAAGGTTCTAATCTTCATAAAGTGTGTCCCCTCTCTCATCCGTTTCCCTCGACACGACGGCAAGAGCTGGATAGAATTCGGGAACGCGTACCACCGTCAACAACCAGGGCACACGTGCTTTGGAGGGGGAGAGGAAAGATATTGTACTCGAAGAGCGAGTGGAGCGGAGAACGGGAGCCATTGAAATCAACCAACAACAGTGGCCTCGTGATTGCGCGACGTCGTTCCAGGGTGCAGGAGTCTGTCCTCGTCGTGTGCCCCTGTCAGCTGTTACCATGTTACCACGTCACTTGTTTCATGTCGCAATAAGACTATCGACAAGCCGGTCAGTCTGCATCGGACTTCAGACATCGGGAAAAACGTTGGGAAGCGAAATATTCAGGGACTTGAATCGGGCAGCCTGAAAACGAAGAACTGGTCATCCTACGAGGATCCAACCGGTTTTCGATTACTTGTCAGTGAATAAGAATGCATCTATTATATCTTTTTATTGTTTACACGAATCGCAACTTCATTTTTACATCATGTGAAACACGAGTCTCGTCTTGATGTTAATATCTGATCAGGTAATTATTCGTTAAACGATTTTGGTTGAAGAGACCAACGAATATGATAAAAGAGCCTGAACCTTCAGTCTCGTCGCTTTCGTAATCACTACGTTGATAAGGAAACCCGATTAATTCCTATTCAAACCACGACCAGGAACCGTCAACCACACTTGTTCCTGACTTGCGTGTCGGACTTCCGGACCGTAAAAGCTCAGACGGTCGATTCTATTTTTGACGAATTATGTCAGCTCGGATAAGATTCATCAAGGTATTGTGTGGCTGTCGGTGCACCATCAAGATCGAATTACCGGAAACCGGTGATATATTCTTCTCTCCCTAAATCCGGAAGCGGGATTTTCCACAACCCAGTCCGGCCAGCCCGAAAATTCTCGTTAAGCGGCATTCAATCGCGTTTCTGTTGAGCAAACGAGCCAAACTCGTATTTTTTACCACCCTGAAGATATACGGTAACAGTCAGAGAAGGTTACGGATTTCAGCTTCGTCGTCGTCTACGTTGCCTCTAGGTGGGTACAAGATACTCTTATTCTATTACGGTCCTTTCAATATTTGTCTAGAAAATATACGAGCTCTCTCTTCCCCTCCGATGCAACGGGGATGAAGTTTATCCGATTTCCTCGTAAAAGGCTTTATAGATCTCTCAGATTGCGGGACGTTATTTTTTTCTTTTCTCTCCTACCTTCCCCGCCCTTCTTCTTCTTTTTCATTCTTTTCTCCATCCATAGTAATTATCTCCAGAAGTCGGGAGGAAGACAGGCTCGTGGAATATTCCCCGGGGAATGGAAGTCCCGCGGAGCTTTCACCCTTATACATTTGATTCTTCGCCCCTTCGGTAGCCGCTATTCGAGTTGCGTCCCGCGACCGCAGTTCCACTAACGGCGGCTCGTCACCTACTTATTTTTCAATTAGCCCCGCGATTAATCACACACTCCCATCCCACTCCCCCCCCCCCCCCCCCCCCTCCACCCTCCCATCCCCTCGCCCCTTTCACTCTATCCATAGTTTTTTTTTGCGCTTCGACCCAAACTTCGCGTTTAAGTGACGATTAGATATCGCGGGGACGCAATTACTTTTTAATTAAGATCGAACGACTATCCGCTAACCCCGCTTCTCGGCTTCGTCCTTCCCTATGTATACCTATATTCATCCGGAACGGTCGCGTATGTACACGTCCCGTATATCTTCGGTAAACTTCGACTTCCTTACGTGTAACCCACCTACCTAACTTCCCAATTCCCTCGGGTGACCCCCGCTCTCTTCTTACCGCATCAATTTCCACGGACTTTTCTCCCGACAAGATGCGTCTATATAGTATATATATATATATATATATACATGTATACTTACTTTCCGAGATTCATTAACGAATAATTAATCAACAATATCCTGATCCTCCGAACTTCTGTCCAAAGTTTCCCCTTCAATTGGATTTCATGTCGACTGAGCCTCCAAGAATTGTAAATCAACAAATTGGCCATTAATATAAATAGATCAAATAAAGTTGGAAATGATAGGGAAGATAATTCGAATCCGAGCTCTTGATCGGACCATTTTAATTCCGTCTTCCGATTATTCTACTTTTTGATTACAGGCCATAAAATTATACAAGAGACTTGACAATATGGGACTGTTAAAAAAATTCTATTACCATGAACAAGAAAAATCGCAAGGTGCTAAAATGGAAGAGACCGTTTAAAAATGATCGTTTCAAGGGCGCGTTGCGGTGGATCCAACGGCCGTGAAGTTCAGGTTGTGCACGACGCGTGTCCGAAGATGTAAATAGGAGCGTCGTATCGGAGAAACAAGCGAGAGGTCTGGCTGGTGGGTCACAGACCTCGAACCGATCGTTGAATAATAGTAAACGTGATCCAATCTGTCACTCGTTAACCACCTCCACGTCCGCCTAACTATGACGAATGACTAGCGCACGCACGTGACGTGCATGCACACGTTATAGACGTTCACGTGTGCACCGCGCAGCTTCCTTCTCCCGCTCATCTCTACCAGCATCCTCGTCTAATAGCTGCGTGGCTATCGACCTCTGATGGGATAATTACAATCGGAATAAATCAAGCCAAGAGACGGTATGATCATATTCTCAATAGTCAATCGGTTCATGAATCCTCACCGCTGATGCGTTCCGACCGTAAGCACATGACATACGCGTGGGATTTATTGGACAGTGTCTCTTCATCTTCGTACTTTCGACTTATGATCCTTGGTTTTCAACATTCCTTGGTCACTGTTCCTCAATATTGACCAGCTCTGATCGTAAGAATCTGGGTGTGGTACTTATTGGACAGTATCTCTTCACCTTCGTACTTTCGACTGATGATCCTTGGTTTTTAACATTCCTTGTCACTGTTCCTCAACACTGATCGTCTCTGACCGTAAGAATCTAACTTTTGGATTTATTGGACAGTGTCTTTTCACTTTCATACCTTGGACTGATTATTGACGGTTTTGAACGTTTCTTGGACACTGTACAGAAGTTCAATCCAGCCACAGTACAAGAAGGACAAAGTTGTGCAGATGCAGGCTTTGCGCAAACGTGAAAAAACAATCACTTCCCCTTTAGGAACTTGAATCTACCGAAGACGCAGTTCAAAACTACGGACATGGCAATCAAACTTCGATTCATCGGTAGATGCATGACACGTGTTGGTCTTCACGGAACATAAAGTGATCAAAACCCATAAAATGTATTATAAACACAGTCACTCTGGTTTCTGATCATGCCGCGGGTATCCGGACTCCAGAATTGAGATCGGGACTCGAGGGAGAATAAATTCGAGGCTGTGGAAGGCTAAAAATTCAACATACCCAGTTATAAATTTCCTCACGACGTCGGAGGGTGAGAGGTCGCCGTCCCGGAGGGTGAAAAGGATCCTCCCTACGTGTCGACGGTGACGCATTTTCATCGGCCGCGAGGTCGGCAAGGTCCTCGGTTAAAGACGGGATGGGATTTTCAAGGATTTGCAAGGATCCGACGGTCCGGGATAGCGCGCTGCTTTTCGGGCCGCAGGATGAGCCGCCGGACAAGGGACCAGATACGTCGACGCCAATCCGGCTACCCGTGCTCAGAGATATCGCGTACATTCCTAATCTCCGACTCGCCACGCGTCCCGCTGCTTTCATCTCGTTTTCTCGCTTCGGAACGATATATGACGTTGGTGAAATGTGTCTCAAACGGCGCGTTGCAAATGCTATTCTTTGAGCCTAAAAAATAACTTGTTAGTTTCATAATTTCAGATTTGAGAGAACTGTTGAAATTTTTTTCATCACTAAATAATTTTTTTATCAATTTCAAAAAAGTTTGAAATTGTTTTACACAATGATGCCAAGAAATATCACATTGAAAGTAGAGCTTATTCCAATTTTACAAAAATTATTTACAATTTCGAATTAATTAATAAGAAATTTTATTTCGTCGAATAAAGTTTTCTCGCTTCAAGTTAAACTGAATTATTAATTCGTAAATATCTGGGGACTAAGAAAAGTAATTTTTTCTTTCTCAATGTACAAATTTTATTTCCAATTCTTGCGTTGCGATTTATTCGTCTTCGCGAGTACGCTTATTTAGCTGTTTGAAAAATTATACATTTGGCTATCGAAATTTGAATCTGTAAAGATTTCTATTATTCACGCAGTGAATTTACTGATACCTAATTCATTTTTGATATGATCCGGTTTTCATTGTTGGCGATTTTTCGAAAATTATTCTGATCAAAGCGTACGTTTATAATCGATATTATTTTGCCAAAACGTTTAATTGGGTATAATCAGTAAAAAGAAGTGAAAAAGAAAATAGCAAAAATGCACATCATTTTGAATATCTTTAAGAAAATACTCAAAAAATAAAATCAAACAAAAAAAAATCTCCTCGTAATCCGCGATTAACCCTTTAACAGCAAAAAATTCTTTTGCTCAACCGTATCAAATTTTTCCCAATGAAAATGTTTGAAAAATCATACTTTTGAAAAATACAACTGTTCACTTTTCACTCCTAAATAAAAAAATTTTCAAATGAAATTGTTCAGTGAAAGCTTTCTTCAGAGCGCGTTACTATATTTCAAATTATTTCAGGATTTTAAAAAATAAAAAAATAGCTGTTTCGTCATTGTGGCAAATATGCTGCAATGGCAGTAAAAGGGTTAAATACACGTGAAATTTCTATATAAACTTCAATCCCACCCTCGCGTTTTCTCCTTCTCCGTGTCTCCAATTCGGTCAGCAGCTCCCCTACAGAGCTTGTTTTTCCGTCCCGTTTACAAGGCCATCGTATACCAACGCAACATCGTATACACATAGAAATATCTTTTGTATTCACTTTAATATTTCTCCACCCTACTTTCGTTTTCCTTTCAAGTTAGGTATAGGAGGTATACACCAGCCAAACAAAGACGTATACCACGAAGGTGTACAGAAGGAAAGGAAAGATTGTATCGCATTAGCGTACAATAGAGATGCAGCAACGCAAGCCACGCTCGCCTTTTGCAAATAAAATAATGCTGAGAAAGTAAAAAAGACGAGAAAAAATAAAAAAAAAAAATAAAAATAAAAATAAAAAAAAAAAAAACAACCCTGTATATACGTGCGATACGGAATCGCGAGCACGCCTGAAATATATATATATGTATATATAGCCCAAAGCAACGGGAAGAACGGGAAGAGCTGGAGAGAGAAACGCGGGTGACAGATGAGCGCGGATAAGCTTTGGACAGGCCACCTCATCCCCCCCGACTCTGTACCTCCCGCGGGATTCTCGGGGAGATTGATGCGTTATGGGAGGCGATCACAACAACCTATGCATCGCCAATGACGCCTTCAAACCCGTGACGCGATAGTCCGACGCGCGTTTGCTGACTTTATACAGGTCGCCTCTCCTCTCTCTTTTTATATTTTTTCACCCATCCCGCCCCCTCCATTTGGCCATTTTTTTCCTTCGTCTTCTTCCCCACGTCGAAGTCACGCGAAAGATGCTCAAATGGCCAAGAGAAAGGAAAATCGTGACGAGAGAGTGGCAAAAAAAAATAAATTGTCACGAGATGTATCGATAGAGTCGGGATGCCCGTATGCCTGGAAAACCTGGAAAACCTGGAAATATTAGGGTATTTAAAAAGGATGGAAATGGAAATACTGGAATTGACAGGGAATGTTTAATTTGGTTATGAAAAAAACTGAGGATATCAGTTTTCTATCTCGGGAATTAGAAATGATTTTTCGAGGTAACAAGTTTACTTTTTTTTTTTTTTTGTTCAAGAAAACAAATTGGCTTAGATTGACTTTTTTGTACATTATATTTTTCTTCAATTTGAATGAAATTTTACCGAATACAGAGTTGATAAGCTGAACGATTCAGGTTTTAGTAAGTTACTAGAACTGGGAAAATGTCAGGAAAAACTACATCTTAGGTCCAAAAAAATCTGGAAATGTCGTGGATTTTTTTCCCCAACATTTTTTAATAATACATTGCATGCATGTAAACAGTCAGCAGAATTACTGCGTGTTTGATATCGGTGTGTATTGAAAATCTCTGTCAAATTATTGAGGGCAGTGCATAAAAAGTCGCGAAAAAGATATTTAAAAATATTGAAATTGAAAGGATCGTGAATTTCGTGAATTTGTCAAACTATTACGCTGGGAATTCGAACGTTTACGCTCATTGTTAGTCTCATTTCCATCGCAGCTGTGAAACTACTTGACGTTGATGATCGGTTTTAAAAAATTCAAATCGCATCGTTTTTTCAAATACTCCTATGATATATTTCATGGTTTCTATCGCTAGAGGCATTATAACTAGGATCTTGTATAAGTATACATATATATTATATATGTATATATAACACACGTCGCGTTCCTATTTCCGCGAATGACGATAAGTGCAATTATAAAGTTTATCGAGGTAACGGACAATCAGCCTTCCGCTTCTTTCAGATTACAATACATTTTTATTCGCGAGTGGCTGTTTATGCAACTACTTTTACTCGACGAATGCGGGAGACGAGAGGAATTCCATTCAAGGACTTCCCGGGTCGCTTGTAAATCCAGTTTACGTTTCAAGGTTCTCATATTTATTATATTACCAACGCGCACATTCCGAGTGGAATAATATAATTTGAAAACGTATAGCGGGAAATAAATCTCCGGGAATTGTTTATTTCTGACATAATTCTTAGCAGGTATAATGTTAAACGGTTTGTTATGCTTATTTATTGGTTTAGTTGATAGAATTACTTACGTTTCAATGTGAGCTGTTATAATAACCGTTGAAATTAATGTTTCAACTTGTATATAACTATTACACTTTTCACCAAAATAATTAAGTGAGAAAAGCTAAAAAAAAAAAAAAAACAAGTCAAGAAACAAATCGGTGTGAATTTTATATCGAATTTTCTAAATTCAATAATTTGTGGTCATTGTATACAGAGAAAAGGCAAAAACATGATCTCTCGGTCAATCATTTTTGAAAATCATGGCAAAATGAAAACTCCTAGCATTGGAAAATGCCGATAGGTTTATTAGGAGCGGTTCGCCTCTAACAATAAGATTTTTTCCGACAAGATGTAGAGAGAAATGCTTGGATAAGCTTGAACGCCTCAAGTTCGCATAAATTTGAATGATTAGGCGCCAAGGAGCCGGAGCTCTCGGCTTTTCCGGCTTCTCTTCCTCGCCTCTTTTCGTAATCAGGACCAAAGCTTGCGCCCGGTATTCGCAAGCTTCATTTTTTATTTCAGCGAGGGGATTTGAAGAAGAGGACAAGAGGAGAGGGTTGAAAGAGCGAGATATTTTTGGAATCACCCCGCAGCTGTATGCTCTCGCGACATTATTGAATAATTCGGGGAACGATTTTTCCACCAAAATTCTACACCCAACGTTTCTCCCATCTTGAGTAAGAAAAATTTCCTCCGGTTTTTTATTCAGCCCCTCCCTTTTTTCACCACCTCACTATTTCCCGTCAGGCAACGGCTTCTGCTTCTCTTTCGCTGACTCGGCAGTCGTCGACGCCCATCCAGCTTCGCAGATATTGAAAAATGTCTCATCGCGAACGGCGATAAGAACCTTGTTTATCACCTTCGGTATCCCATTCCCGTCGCCTTGTGAACACCGGCGAATCGAATCCGAATCCACAACTGCATCGTCATTGACTACGCGGAAATAATTAGAAGATAATTGAAAACCGCTTTTGTTTCCCAGTAAATATCACGCACATCGCATCGGACAGGTGAACAAAGAAACTTTCTCGTCGAAAATTATTTATAATTATTTTTCAACGATGTTTCGAATAATTTGAATATGGTTTTTTTATAAGCTCGTGGTTACTTCTCATTTCAGTTGAACGCGATAATTTCAAAGAAAAGAAGAAGAACAACGTCGGTGATTTGAATCAACGTTGACAGACTTTTTAAAACTCATTCGATTTAGAACTACAATATTCGGAGAAAATAAAAGAACAGACTTTACTCAAAACTGCAGTAAAAGAGGAAGATATAAATTTTTTTTTTTTTTTTGTGGATAAAATCTGCTACATTTTTAGTAAAAAATGTACTTAACACGAGTATCTTTTATCAAAAACCTCGACGTGTCCCTTTTTTCCTGCAGTTTCTTTTTCATCTCTCCGTGCGCACGTTGAAAAATTCGACGATTGAGACGATTCCATAACAATGCGTACGAAGCTTTGTCGCTGTGCTAAAATATCTGGTAAAACGAAGCCCCGAAAATTGTACGAAGTGAACAGCTGTCCGAGTCCCGCAAGCTCCCCTCGTCGAAACGAAGCTCTTACTAAGTTATGACGTTTAATGCCGCGAGTATTGCTCGGGCGCAATCAGCCCTGCGGGTAATGGGATCGGGCTTTTAGTCCTCCAATTTTTGGCCCGCTCAAAGGAAGATTATAAGAGCAGTGCCGGTCTCCGAGGGCCTCGAGTGCAGGCTGAATTAAAAGGTCCGAATTAATTCCCACACTCGTTCCGTGAGCGGGACAGTGCCTCGATGCTATCTGAAACGCGCGACCGGAATATCCGAGCAGCTGCCCCCGGCTTTACCGCTTTATTCCATTCTTTTATCGGCGATGAAGCCTAGCTGCCAGCTTCCGCGATTACATCTCCATCTTTCTACTCTCCTCGTGGTGCACAGCGGGAAAAACGAACCCGGGATCAAATGCAACTCAAATGCTGTACAGGATGCTCTGAAACTTGATAATTTCCTCGATTCATTCGTCACTGGTCAATTTTCGTTCGTCGGAAATAAAGACTCTTCGGGATAATTAGTTGCGAAGATGAAGAACCCTCCACTTTTGGTAGTCGCGGTAGAAGCTTGAACTTAACAATAAACGTCACGTCTCCCAACTATATTAACAATATTTATTCCCATAAGCAGACAGATCGGTAAAATTTAATCGCACATCTAGGTTTATCTTGTAGGAGGTCAAAGACCTGTTCATAGAAGAAATGGTACACTCGAACTCATGTTAAAATAAGACTCAGATATAAAAGACAAAAAGATACCAGACCATTTACATTTCTTCTTGATAATTATTATTCTTTGATGGTTTTCTCCTCCGTGAAAATATTACAGAGCAACATATTTTCAGTGGAATTGCGAGTGAATCGAGCAGGAATAAAGTTTGTAGAGAAAGAAGTAGCGGAAGGAAAATAATACGCTGCGACGCGTCTTACGATCGGTATAACGACGTAGCGTGATGGAAAAAGTTGTTTCGTTAACCGTCGAAGATAGCTGCAGTAAAGATGCCCACGCACAGCAGACTCGATCAGCTGCACGAGGCAAAAGTTTATGTAAATGTCCTTAGCGGTCTGCGTTGGGCTTTTTGACGCGCTGATTCCTACGCAGGAGATGCAGGAAAAAAGCTCAGAGTCGGTTGTAGTACAGCTTTCCGTCACAGTCGCAAACCACGTCACGTGGGCGATTTGCTTCTGGAAAAACACCGTAAAACGTTTTTGCGACTCAAACTCGACGAGGATTAGATTCCCAATAAGAGCTTAGAATCCGAGATCGTGCGATCGATTTACCGCAGTACTTGTGCGTCTCTTTTTCGGTTTTTCCAAATGGCTGAAAGAAGAATATTTCCCAATTCAGATCCTTTATCTCGACTCTTTTTCAGCTCACCGGTTTTTTTTGCTGGAATCGTAGGATCTAAGGAAAATATTAAGGTATTATCTTTGTGCCAAATTTGCGAAAGTAGAAGCAAAAACCACCGTACCGTTGAGGCCGTCCAACTTGAGAGTCGGCAGAAGGACGTTGCAACTGCGCAATCATTGTCCACGCGTGGTACGGGAAGCGGAAAACGAGATGAAGGATTGTGCAAGCGTGTAGCATCGGCATCGGCCGGTTTCGGTCCGCATAATACGTGTACTCCGTGCGTACATACGTTGCGTACGTTATACGCGATACGCATGGGAATTGGCGATGCATGCGCAACGGGTGAACGGCGGCCGGATGCACGTTGCGGTTATACCTGAGTATATTTTATCCAGGCATTCGACTACGTAACGGTGAGTAAATGCGCGTGGCGCAGGGACCGAATCTTTCAACGAGATACGGCAAGTTTTCGAGGTTAGTTGACTGCCATCATTGGAATTCGAAACATCTTTATTTCGGGATGGATTTGAACGGGCTTGTACGTGCATATTGTTCGTTCGGAAATGAAGGACCTGTCAAAATTTGAAGCTATTTGAAGCACTCTTTTGTCAGATATAACCGATAATGTTGTGTAAACTGATAATTAAGTGAACTCCTTCAATTGGGTTATAATTGGTTTTACATCACCTTCGGATCATGATGAAAACATTTTTTCAAGTGCTTGATCTAATAAATTTGTAGACTTTCGAGAATGTTATTTAATTGTCAATCTTCCGTACTCGATACTATACTCTCTAGGAAACTACTGGGTAATCAATTAGATAAATAAAGCGCATTTCGCCGGGATTTCGTTGAACGGCAAAGTTTATTTCTGTCCTAAAAACTTGAGTAAGGTTACCTGATGCAAATTCTGCACCGAAACAACTCTGGGTGAATCAAGACTGAGTCTGGTTGTTAAGAGATGTGGGATGGGTTCTTTCGGAGTGGTTTGGTAAAATTGAGATCTTCGTGGACGAACTGTCGGTTGGAGGAAGGGAAGCTTGACAGAAGGTGAAGAGTGAGAGGAAAGGGGAGACTTGAGAATTTAGGAATATAGTTGGGAGCGGACGTGCTCGTGATCCGGAGAGATATACCTCGGGGAACAACCGTTCCAGAAATTCTGCTCCATGCAACCTGACAGAGAAAGAGAAAGAAGGGGTGCTAGAGAGGCTGATTTTGTCATGGAAATTAGATTCCGTATTGGTTAACAGGCGAAGTGGAATTGCCAATTCATCTGCAACGGAAAAAGTTGCCTAATGTTTTTCTCGTTTTTCGATTTCTTCGGCGAAAAACGCATCTGTGCTTCTTTCCTACCTACAACGATTTTCCCAAGTATGAATAAACGCGTCGAAAGAAGTTTGTCTGGTTCTGGAATTCGGTGATTGCAGTCTATAATGCATCAGTGCAAGTTAGTCCAAACAAAAGCAGAACTCTATTGAATTACATGAACAAGGCATGGCTGTACACGCACAACGAACATAAAGTAAGGTTTAGAGATAGCTTTCTTGTATTTATTTTCACGTGCATTATAACGGCAGAGAAAACTGTGCAGAAGAATAAGGAATTGAGGAAGTGAAAATATACGTTTTATAGTAGGTCAGGTGAGGTCGAAAATCACTGTTATTTATACCTCGGTGACACGGTAAATTTATCAGACTGGCCCTTCGCCTCGTTTAAACTTGAATAACGCGCGAACCCTTTTATACTCCTGAATATCGTTTCGACACGCACCGCACGCCTGAGAGAAAAAAAAAACTATGCGTTGGTGGTAGCATAATTGAAGGGTCAAGGCAAAAGCAAGGCGGCAAGTTTTCGTGCCTGTGAGTAAAAATTTGGAAACCAGATTTCGCGACATCATTTCAGCAAAACTGAGTTTTCGTTAGCCGTTTACCAAAACCGTTCAAGAATCCACAAGTTCGCGTAATTATTATATTCATTTTCACGAACACAAGCCAAAATGTTCGCAAAGTATCATCGAATACATTAATGGGTATAGGTGGAAGCAATAATAATCAAAAACCGATCCCCGTCACCTTTAAATACCTTTTACGTGCCTTCAAGAGGAGTCGGTGATGCCAAGACAGATTCCAATTAATTCACTCCGTCGAAATGGGCCATAGCTCGCTTCTTTCCGTTTTGTTTCCTATCCCATACTCGCCTCTTCTCTCTTCTCTCTTCACGTACAGGAACCCCGGACTCGCTGCAGTGATGCGGTCCGAAAGTTCACCAAACAGGCATCCAAAATATCTCGTTAGCAGGAGCCAAGGAGTTCCGAGGGGCGGCGGTTGGGCCGAGGACCGAAGCCTGGGAGGCTGATTCAAGCCGCATACATGGCATTCGTACAAAAATAGTCTAGGACATTACTCGTCCGCGTTGCCCCGAAACCGAAACCGAACCTCGGCGTTAGTTATGATTATGAACACAATAAACCTCGCCGACAAAGTGAAGCCAGCCGCTAAGCGAGACTAGGTTTGATGTGATTCTCGGAATCGAACAGGGTCCGATTCACAAGAAGAAGAAGAAGAAGAAGAAGACACGGAGTTCGAGAACGGAAGGACCAGCCGCTGCCAAGCCGATCGTGTACACCGTAAATTTTATCGTTTTACTCGAAATTGATTTTTCCCTACCGCGACTCGCCCATCGGCTCAAGCCCGAATCGAGCTTGGGCCTCATTCTGGGCCTGGGTGGTCCCTGCAGCCTCGCGCCGCACGTGTTGGTACCCCTATAATCTGTGTTGGCACGCACACGCGATTCGACCGCCCCTTGCGTAACGTGTCTTTTCTCTTTTCCTTCCGTCCCAGATTCGTTCAGTCTTGGAGATGAATGCTCGACCACTTTTGTGGTCCGTTTTTCATCCACTCCTTGTGAAAACCGCAAAATTACCGTTTCATTCGAGCCCCGACTCTGAAGACCTGTTTCTCTTTATCGACCACCGATAAAACAGCATGCGGGATCTTCATTGATCGACCACGTTTTTTGGCACTTGCCAAGCCTGCCGAAGATCGATGATTCTGATGGTAACACTCACCCAAGAAACTGATGAAGATCGGTAAATCGAGCTGTTCTCCAAGGCGATGATCCAAATCGATTTGAAACACTGTATATGCGTTGAATGCTGACATAGTTTTACAAGGGTTAGGAAACGCGTTTAACGGTACGTTATAACTTTCGAGCTGCGGTATGGAGTGAGAATTTTGAAATCGTTAAGGTATAATGGAACGACGCGGTTTATTACGAAATAAATATAACCGACGATGTTTTAAACACGCGGAGCGCGGTGTATTGTTCTATAATAAATTATACGAGTATACTAAACCCTGGCATCTCAATCAGCCTACTTTCCTTTGGGACGATCGGTTTGGTTTAGAGCCGAGACGCTGCTTCTGCTTATTTGCATAGAAATTAATTATATCCAAACGCGCCGAGAGTGAGAGAAGACAAAATAAGACGAGAGAAAAATATTTCAAGTTAAAATAAGAAGGGGTAAATAACAGACTTTGAAATTTATCTTACGTCTCTGAAATGAATGACCGTCTAAATGGATTTGAGAAAATATTAGAGTCCGGAATTCTACTGACTAGAAAAAGGTCAAATTTCCAGATACTAACGCCTTGAATAATAACTAGATAGAATTTTCGTAACTTAAACCATCAAACTGCGGTAGTGGAGTCTACGAGCAAAGATTTCCAAGTACAGATACAACGATATAAATGATGCTGGAAGAAAAAACAGGGAATTCAATTTGGCTCCCGGCCCCCACCTGCGGTTAATTAAGGTGAGATATCGGTGCGGTCCTGCAAAATACAATAGAGAGAGAGAGAGAGAGAGAGCTGAGAGAAGCAGGTGAAATAAGATACAATGGGGTAAAACCTCGTCAGTCTGATACGAAGAGCTGCGGCGAGGGATGCTGAATGCTTGGGTCTTAAAAAAAGTGGCTCGATGAAAACTGCGCTGTAGACAGGACGAGAAGAAGAAAAGAATTATTAAAAAAGAGACGTACTTCAACCGCAGAAGAAAGGGTTGGCTTCCAGAGAGACAGACAACTGTAGGTAAAAAATATCCTCGAGAATTCTCTTCGGTATTGCAGAGGTTACGGTTTAATCAAGAAGGTTGATGAGTCAAATATCGGTACGTCTTACATTGAATTTATTACGAGCTAGTTCTCCGACGTTCTTAATTAATCAAATTATCGCATTTGTTAGCTACGAAGATTATCTTTAAAATGCTTATTTCGAAATCGCTGCAAGATGGTTGAAAATCTGACAAGTTTGTTCGATTTCACTTTGCGCCGGCTCATTTTATTCGGAATACTGTTTCCTACAGACTCACTGAAACAGATTATCTATTCTTCGATAGTCAAACAAATCAATACAGTCATTCGTTGATCCTGATCAATATCGGTACGATGTTGTCAATTTAAACAGTCCCGATACCAAGGTGATATCAATAGCCTTTCAGTGAATTAATTTCGTCCGAAATCCCTCGTCCTCTGGTCTTTTAAGAAGCTGCCTTGGAAATATTGGCATTCCAGACACGTTCTCGCAGCGGCTTGTGCATCGACTGCGATCAAATCTGATTTTCCCTCAGTCTTCGCCACCGCGATCGGCGTCTCTTCGCACGCTCACGTTCTCAGTTTTCGCACTCATATCTTTCCCTTTTCTCCTCTTCCTTATTCTTACCCTCGTACTTCTTCTTCTTCTTCTTCTTTTTCCCCCTCTTCCTCTTCACTTCTATCCACTGGAGCGAGACAAGCTGAGTATAGTAACGGGAATAGAAGCAGAATGGGAACGAAGGGCGTCGGCACGCCTGACAATTTGCTCGAAATTCAGATCGACAGCTTCTCGACAAAGCCCCGCGGATCCGGATGCCTGTGCCTTATATCGAGGGTGCAGTGCGAGCTTTTTTCACCGAGACGAGGCTCTTCATATTCTCGCTAACGCGCTGCGTTCTCTTCGCCCTTTCTGTTTTCAATTATCAGCGCGTTTCCCTGCGGGAATGGAAAGTCAGAAGTATCGAACGTAGATGCGGACGACGAATTCAAAGCTGGAGTGAAAACAGCGTGAAAATCTTGACGCGCTTTCGTCCCTCGAGTGATGAATCCGCATCGCACCAGTAGGAAAAAAAAAAAACTTTTCAACCAAATAAATTCCCCTCTCTATGACGACTACTGAGTATGGAGAACGGAGCACCGAGACTGAGAACCGAGAGCCGAGGGGTTAACAAATTATTCTCAGATCTGGGATATTTGATTTGAACGTGACTGGATTTAACGAGCGCACGGCGAGGTCGAGGACGCGACTATAGAAAAACTACCTTTTTATGTATACATACCGTTTCGAATACCCGCGTCGCTTATTCAATCGCATACTGAAGTATAATAAAATGAATTTACCCAACGTCGTTCCAAATCAGGAATAGGTGGGTGTTGTTTTTTTTCATTCTTTCCTTTTCTCTCCCGTCCGTTGGACGCGAAATTGCGAAGAAAATCGACCTTCCACAGAAGTTTTACAGACACTCGTGTAATCTTCGTGTCTCTTGATTGAAGCCCGCAAAGGTCAAGATAAAAATTTACCCCACGCAGCAAAGTTTGAAGAGGATTCAATTTTGCTCGAGGGGAAACAAATGGGAAAACACATCTCACCAACGAATCGTTGTATAATAATTATTCTCGAATTTCGTTTCGATTTGGCAAAACCGATTCATAATTATGAATCACCGAGTTACCTGTCTTTAATTCGCACCCCAGCAGGTTCGGTCTAAACTTTTCATAAGCTAATGACTTCGGCGAGGTGGAACGGGGAACTGAACTCGACGTGAATAACCCTGATTATGCAGGCGCACGTTCCAACCCTCGTTGAGATATTGAGGGTTCCGCTCTCTCGAGTCTCGAGGCAATGAAGAAGCGCCGTTATTCTTGCATTTAACGATATTTTCTCTGGACGATGGCGCCGAGAGCTGCGAGTAATCCTTTTCTCGAATATTCCCTCAACGCCGAGCGTCAAAAAACGCCCCTCGTCGCCGGCGGTTATTACGCTTTGATAGCCTCATGGCTTGGACACAATCGGTCCTCCGCAATTCGAACCGAATAATTGGCCGCGTACGCGACGCACTCGGTGGCGATGCGCGTCTTGCAGATTTTTACTGCCTAACCCACGACCTCAATTTCGCTCTGGCAATCCGCACTGGAAAACCATGACCAAAGGCGCTGACTCGTTGGCCAGAACCCGAGGCCCTCGCTCGATACTTCGCACTTCCAAAGCCCGAAAAGTTGGAGTTCAATAAATTATCGGAGGACAATGCTCAGACTGCGTATACCGATGAAAAAAGCTCGCACCCACCCTTGGAGGAATATATGTAGGTACGTACGTTGCGGCGTTGGCATTTGCGATTAATCCATATCACACCCATCGCTGATCACGAGTACAGACTCGAGATGGTTTCGGTGTTGTTGAACGGTGATGATCGATGCATCAGCTGCTCAAGCACAGACCAAAGTTTGCGGTGCATTGCGTGTAAGTGACGCATTTGGGAATTGTACTAGCCGGCAGATTCGTGGGGGAACTTTACAAATATTTATCCCTGAAATTAAAAATACGTACGCGGTGGAATGCTCACGAAAAGAGTCAGCCGAGCATGACGTCTGGATACTCGAATCGAGGGCAACCCCAAAGTCCCAGCCACATCGCCCCGGGACACATAACTGGAAGTTCGTTGTGCAAATGGATTACCTCCATGCTCCTCTCCTGCAGACGTGAATAATTCACCTGCGTGAACGCTCCGCCGGTCACACCTGTCTTTCGCACATTACAATGTATCAGTGATTGGTGGTGAGGAAGAGGATACGAATGTCAACTGGAAATGTCCGAAAAGAATGTCCAGGACTACGTGTAACGGTTCCCATGTGTTTGAAATGAAAACGCCTGTAGCCTCCGATGTTGGGAAACGAATTTACTGATTCGACGTCGGTCAGTTCAGCCCCCAGATTGCGGTATACAATATACAAAGAGCCAGTGTCCGTACAAGTGTCGGTATCGCGACCCTCGAAGTACGTCGTGGCTCGTAAAATCCAAATGCAGCGGTCATGACGCTCTTCCGCTGGGACGGAGAAACGGCGCGGATACACGCCGCAGAATAGAAGGCGGCTAAATTCATTAGGGAGACATCGATACAGCTCGCGCAATTTCCACGCGGAATATCAATGGCCGGACAACTACCCTCGTAACACAATATATTCGAGCATCCAATTCCATCCGCGTGTCCAGCGAGTCCGTTTGAGCCGATGGAATTACGCGCGTAATTGCAATTGGGTTAATACCAACTGTAGAAGGCATGTTGAACAACACTTCAAGCCCCGAAATCTAGACGTCGAATTAGAATTGGTGACCCAAAAATATTCGACATACCAGTTTCGATGAGATGATTCGAGTTTTGGATTCTTGGCCCAGTTTTGTTGGCTCCGGCCCACTTTGCGCCGTCCAATTTCACCAAAAACATGATATTTCGACGCGACCTGTTTCACCCCTCTCAGAACATGTGGTGAAACAACGTGCATGGTCAACGCTCCGCTCAGTCGTGATATAAGGCTGTGATTATTACCGCTATAGATCATCCGGTAGAATGTGGCGTGTAGGGCGTGGAGGTCGTTCGGGCGGCAGCGCTGACGTAGTCAGATACTCAGATCGGACTATAACGGCTGTCAGGTTCAGAAATAAAGTTCACACCTAGCCAATAGATCCAAGGAGGAAAAATGAGAACCTCTGAGCTAACCCCGCGGACTCTTTCATCGTCTCTCGACCACTCGTGGAAGACCAACCGACCCCTGCACGAGCCCGAAACCACAACCGTCAGACTGAAGGGTCCTGGACACTTTGGGATAAATGAATGTTCCTCAAAATACGAAGCTCCCTTCCCGTGTCCAGCTAAACATCCATTTCTATTCCTCCACTTCTGTACCTCTCTCCTCGTTCCATGGAAAGACGTTAATGAATGCTCGACGATATTGGACCGATGTACTGACATCAAGATTAATAGGGACAAACAGGGGTTGAAAGATGCGAGTCTAACAGTCGGTACAGTCGGTAATGTTCTTCAAAGGTCACAAAAAACCAATTTTCTCTATCCTCGATGTTATCTTACATCTATAATTGTCCAGCTTCATAATTGTGTCAACACGCCACTGGTCAGCCTCTCCACTGATCATACCATGAGTAACGTCCGCTCCGACCTATTAAATTGTATCTTATGCACATAGAATTCTTGCTCTCCATCTCGTGCATAGCAAATTTGAGCACTGATTTCCGTCCGTAACATCTTGGATAAGATCAATGGTGTTTGGCCTACACTTCTTGAAGTCTGAACGACGTACCAAAGTTATTCAAGATCCGTGTCATGGCTAAGACCTGTGAGCGAGGATTCTTGCAAGTTGACTCCAGCCTCCGACTAACTAACATTAGAATTAGTATCTTGTGGCGAGAGATGGGTGCCAGAAATCATTTAGGAAAGCTGTCAGCCTCACGCTCGACTCAACTCAGCAGCGCCGCTTGCACTGCACGTGTCACGCACTCGACCACCGAGGAGTTCTTCATGCACGTGTCTAGGAGCACGTCGTGGAGCCGGTGCAGCAGCTCCTCTCCTCACCTCTCTTCTTCTGATCTGCGCGGCAGTCAGGACCGGGAAATACGCTGGCAGGAGTAACTGGAGCTAGGAGATCAAAGACTCCCGACGTGTCACGAGCCCGAAGGCTAATGATATATGCCACCCGAACTGACTTTGTATGCTTGATGGCCGGATGGTCAAATAGTTTGTCGCACTGTGTGCAGCCTTGTGGAAAGCGTCTCAGGAGACGTTCGCGAAACGACGTGAACGGGTCTCGGAAACTTGGGAACTATCCGCGTCAGAAGATTGAATCATTCGGCGATCTTTGGGTCTTCGAGAATAAACTGCAAGCAACGAGAAGAGAAAAGCTCAACTGACTCTGTTTACTGGGCTTATTTAGAGCACAACATTTAAATCGAATAAGGCACATTAGACTTTCATCGTCTTGAACATTTTAACTATGACAGCTTTTCTCGAATTATTGATGCTTATAGGTGTACAATTTGAATTTACCCACATTTGTCTCTCTTAGATATTAGAAATATTACTTTAGTCGTGTTCGCCATCGTTGACGAAAACAGCACTGCTGCAGGGAGCGTTTTGAACTGTTTTTTCTCTTTTCCCAGTCTATGATTCAAACGGTCCTGCCAATGCATGCTTAAATATTCACTCCTGGAACTAGATCAGGGACCAAAGTGCCTCCTTCTAGTTTCGAAATAAGCTTTGAGGGTAGCCGGTAAAGTTAAATCGATCCGCTTTACCCGTCTGAGTAATGAAGGATTATACAAGCAGCTGATTTGAGAATTAGTGATCATTAATCGTTTGATCGTGTTTGCATTTCGACAAAGAGGCAAATCCGAAGTGAAAGTGGAACGACGATCCCTATGTACGCATAACGCTTCAACCCATGCCCTTCCGGGAAATCACAACGGCATCGATTCGGATTGCTGGGTAAATGTTAGTCCCAAGAGTCAAGGATGAGAGAAAGAAAGAGAGAGATAGAGAGAGAAGCCCTACAGCCGCGCAAAGTACCTCTGAGTAAATATAATTGATAGCTGGATGGGTGGATGGGATCCGTGTAAAGCTGTCTTACAGAGAAGAGAGACAAGTCCTTTGTCGCGGAGTTGAAATACGCTAAGCGGTGGTATTTCCGGGGCTGCGGAGAGGCAGGTATCTACCATCTATAACTAGATTCTTACAATAGGGCGACACGGTTTCCCGAGAGATAAAACACCTGAAATCCTCCTAGATTAATTCGCCTCTTCCGTACGTCAATTTTCGGGAAACTCCGAAAACGCTGCCACAAAGTCCCCGGCTTTCCAGGTCTCGATCGCTTTCCGTTTGCGCGAATTACCGCCCCGAGCCTTTTTGCACATCAAAGGCCCTCCTTTTCCGTCTCTCCACGTCTACATTATGCATATGTTGCGTGTATTATTCCAACCACCCGCTCGCCCCGTTCCCCCGCTTCTTACAGACGCGCCCCTTATTCTTCGACTCGACTAAACTGATTGCAGTGAGCGTTGGTGTACACTTAACGTGTTGGATTCTGGCCGATTCAGGGGCACGCGTATTTGGCTCTAACACGAAATCCGACGAGGACCGCTTGTCACGTCGGTGAGCTGGTCGGTAAGCCGGTCGGTAAGCCGGTCGGTAAGAGCGAGGGCCAAATTCTCGAGTGAGTATTACCGACTTATCGAACGGTTCTCATTGGACGTCGTGTTTGATTGTGAGTCCTGGATGCGTGCCTCTGGATCGGTCAGAATTCAACACGGTGAGTGTACATACGTGCACTGAGAAAAAGAAAACGTTGAATTTACCGTACGGCGGTCGCCGACGGTGAAATAAATAATTTAGTTCGTGCGACTATGTCATTGGTGATGCGGATCAACTGATTAGTGACCGATGCAAATGTTTCGTTAGGCCACCAGGTACTTAGTTGAACCGATTAAATTATCTATTCTCTTTCGCAGTGTGTACGCATATCAAGAATAGAACTCGCTCCACTCTTGCCTGCCGCCCAAAACTCTTATTCGCAGAATTTAATTCCGGTTTTGAATATCTGTGAAACTGAACCAAATTCGGAAAAAGCAAGATTCTGTCCATTCCGCAATTTCGTGCTGTTCAGATCGCAATAATTATTCGGAAAACGAGAAAAATTCAAATACCCCGAGAAAAATTTTTACGTTCTCCGAAAAACTATAGTACCTAGTCTTAATTGCATCAGACTGTCTTCTTCATAAAAAAAAATAATAAAAATACGAAACAGGTCCTGAGAGACTAAAAGCTTGCATATCAAATGTTTAATCTGGGGATTGATTGACAAATTACAATGTCACTTGTTTTCTGCAAATAATTCTGAGATGGAGAGAGTTTTGATTGTATGAAAACACTGAAATTATTTACGTTGCATGGTTGAATAGATTTTTGCACATGGCGGGAAAACTGCACGTGACAGCAGATTTATCCGCGATGGTAAATGGTCAATGAATCAGGTAATTGCCGGATGATCTCGACTTAATTAAGACCGTTATGTATAAATAACACAATTGTGCGTATAATACATTATGTTGCAGCGGTTGTGTGCAGGTAAGTATAAAAGTTATCCGACGTATAAGCAGATTGTACGGCAATTAACGTTGTCCTCGTAAACTCGGGCGGCTGCTGCAACGGTCGACAAAAAGTCCAACAGGTATAACCTGTACGGATGCGTATGCACAACCTGGAAGGCACCTTCACGCCCAGGTGTTCGCCTACGCATGACGTCACGTCGACCCTAACCAGCACCTGCGATCCAGGACCTGCCGCCCTGCGTGGATGCTGGTAGCGTAATGTCCTCTGAGGAGGTGGATAACTTGGAAATGAACACTTCTCGCTGATCTGATAACGAATTTTTTCTTAATAAGCACGAACAGAAAAATAGAGGGTGGCGACAGACTGGGAAAACCGGAAATGGTCAGTGAAAAGTCAGAGAATTACATCATCCACCAGGAAAATTAAATTTTTTCCTGGGTTTTTATAAGAATTATTAAAAAATGCTGACTGTGCTTCGTAATATCGGTCAAACTTGCTTGTAAAAATAACATTGTTCCATTTTCATATCTTCCCTCTCTTCTTATGTAGTAATCATACTCTTATCGACCGAGCAATAGGAAGAATAAGGGCGAGTTGTCTCAGTCGGTAAAAGTAGGAGTACTACATAACCTTAACGGTCGTAAAGTTTAACATTTCGCTAATTTGGTTGAAAAAGGTGGATATGAGTACTAAAATTTTTGTTGTGAATTTTGAATATGTTTTCGTAAAAACGTTGCACGTTACAGTCAAGAAAGTTCCGGGGCGTTAAACGAATAATTTCGTAAATACAGCCATTCAATGTCGCCGACGAGACTCACTTTTTGTTGAGAATGTATAGCCAGTGCATCCTTAAAAACGAATCTCGAAAAGGTGACCAAGCTTTTTATAATATAACTCAAAAATCATTTTGTCAGATTCAATGGTTCGAGCCTCGTAGTTCTAAGCAGTAATCTTCTTAATGGGGTCTACTTGGATCTTTGCACGCCTACGGTACAATCAAACGTTAATTAGCCCGTGAAATATTAATTATCGCTACAAGGGATGGCACCGGGGTGGAAACGCCTCGCCAGTTTACCGACCACATGTGTGCGAAATATGCAACCAGCCGTGGAGCGGTTGTATAATACATATTGTACACAGGGGCGAAAGGGATGAACGAGGGGATTCCTCTGCGCCTCTTTAATAATTAATCGCGGCATTATAACGCCATGAACTTGGCGTAGCCGTACCTGTCTGTAACAGCTTATTTGTTCCCCATTAATTGGTATTCGAAACCCCGATTCACACCCTCTGAAGCTTACGGGAAAAATCAATTTCTCCGCGTGCCGAAGGCGAACGTGCAGAACGTTAAATAACAACGACGCAAGCAAAATTCCGTCCAATCCGGGTTGAACTAAGAATTATTGGCGTGACTGTTTTACCCGAATCTGGGGGAATCAAATATCAAGGAGGAATTTCGTCGGTTTTTATGGGTGTATCAAACGTACAATGCAGTCAAGAAAATCTAAAGAAAGAAATATGATACGACATTGGTTTGAAAGTGCAACTGAAGTTAATCGAGTTGAATTTAGTTGGAAAATTATTCTCCTGACACACGTAAAATTAAAAAACCATAAATTTTAGCTATGATATGCACAATTATTGATTACTTTGAAGAGATCCCATTATCGAAACACTTCTGCAATGATAAAATTGCATCGTTCGACCTATTTTAATAAATTAGAGCTCATTTTATTCGATAGAGAATTCTTTACAAATCTACAAAATAAAATTTTTAATTACGGTGGAGTATTTTTCATCAAGGTGTTCGTTTACTTCATCATCACTTCATATGTTCATCACTTATAATGATTTCGCTGATCATGGTTTTTTGATCAACTGAGAAGCCAATTAGAAAAGATGATTTCGTTGATTTGTAGAGAGTTCATTTAAGATAAAGTGAGCCGTACAGTTTAGTAAAATCGTTGAAACGATGCGATTTTTACGCTATAAAAATGATTCAATACTGGAATCATTTCAAAGTCATAATTAATTATGTTATTGCAACTAAAATGTATGGTTTTTCAAAATCTTTCATATTCTGAGGCGATATTATTTCAACCAAATTCAACTCGCTGAACTTTAGTGGCAGTTTCAAACCTATGTTACATCATACTTCTGTCTTTACAACTCTTTGACTGAACTGTTTGGACTTGTTATTAATGCTTTTTTTCATTAAATTCATCGCTGTTACAGGTCGCCGTGAAAGTGATCGACACTGGGGCGATCCGGGAAGATTACGTTTTCAAGAATTTGACCCGAGAGGCGAGGCTCTTGTCGAAACTTCGTCATCCGAACATCGTTCGTCTCTACGAAACGATTCAGGTCAGTGCTGAAATTTTTCTATGCATATTTTTCGCCAATATTTGCCGTTGTTGCGATGCAAAAGAAATTTTCTACTTTCCTCAGAACATTTACGATACATTCTCGAGAAGCTGCTTCCGATTTTTTTCAAAACATCTCTATTATCCTCACAATTTTCTCTATCAAGTAGCACGCAGACTTCAATATTTAAGCCAAAAGTCGAGCTTTTGCTCAGACAGAGTTTGGCATCCACTCTTCTCTATTTAAAATCCCGATTCGGACTGCACGGGTCCCATCAATTCTTAACGTCATGTGATACTCCTACCTTTACCGACCGAGCAAAATCTTTCACGAATTCAAACCCCTTGCAATCGTGAGTTTGCTCGGTCGGTAAGGGTAGGAGTACTGCATGACCTTAAAGACGTACCTGATACAAATGCTGGTGTAAAAACACGCGATTCTTACACGAGTGCATCCCGACTCACGGATCGGTGCAAAATCGTTTCGCGACTCGCATAAGAATCGAGTTTGCCAAAGGGCGAAAAGCGAGACGCCTTCGCTGATTAAATTACGGAACGGAATACGCTTAAGGCCTTTGATCATTCGTTCGCTAAGAGGCATCCGGAGCTTTTGGATCTACATGTATGCCTGCTCGCGATTGAAGTTTATTACCGCCTGCGCCGCGAATTATCCGTATATTCGGATACGTCCGACCAATCTTCCGGGTTTAAAAGCGGGACGGTTATCATTTTGGATAATTTCATGCGCCAGTAATTACGGGCACGGGTGAATACGTAGAAATACGCAAGTGTAAGGGAACAATAAAGGAATACAATATATCCCGGATATCCTCGAGCCTCTCTAATTCCTGTGTATTACGTTATATCTACCTACCAATTCGTAATGTGATATTCAAGATTTTTATCACTGAAATTATACCGCGCGATTTTACAATAATCTCACAATCAGGCTGCTATCCCCCGATTTATTCCTTCGTTTAATCTTCCTTTTATTCCACTTTTGTTGCATCAGTAACTGGAAATTCGGCTGCATTGTGGGTATAATTAACGATTGTTTCCGATTGCGAGAAAACAAATTTATCTCTTGGAATCGAATTGTTTTCAAGAGATATACGAAATACCGATAAAGATCAGTTCGAACTTTACGCGATGAGTGCAATTTGTTTTCTTCGTACTGCAAAACTGTTGCCTTTTTTTATCGATGTAAAAATACTTAACAGCCTACGTCAATTTTCCGTAGTAAGACAATGAAAAATGAATTATAGAAAGTAATTTGATCGAGGCTGAAAAAATACAACGAACCTCCAAAGAAAAGACACATCATTCCCTCGTTATTAATTCTTCTGTTTATTTTGGGAAAATTTACACATTCGAACATTCGAAGGCAAAAAACCGACTTAGAAACACCTTTTGATTCATATATTATCGTTTCACACCCAAGCCAATTGCTTTCAATATTCAGAATCGACGTCAATCAAAATTCATTTATATATTCAAATCCAGAAACATCTTTGAGTACATTATTCTACAACCTGTCCGAAATGTTGATAATTCGTGAGAATAATTTTACTGTGGTAAAAAATTGTAAGAACATTGGTCATATTTTTTATTTCGTTTTGTACCAAACGCATATTTACCAAGAGTTGACAACATTGTTTTGAAAAAAGAATTTTAGTAATTATAGAACCGAAACAGTTTTGGAAAATCATTTTAATTTTCAGTGAACTTAAATTTCAACATCTTTGATTCGACCCTTTTTCCGAGATTTTCGTGACAGTTTCTGTTAATTCGAAGTAAAAGAAATTGAATTGCAGTACCAGTTTTGGGTGACAAATCAAGAATAAGAAAAATTAATCGCAACCGCCGGCTACTTTCTCAACTAGTGTACAACAAATTTACCATCAATCTTGATTTAACAATAAGCCCAATCCACAAATTGTTAAAAATGTGATTTCATAAAAAACGTAAAAGCTTACACAACAGTTTGCGCCAGTGGAATCAAACTATTACACGATAACATTTTCTCATCAACATACGGGATAAAAAAATAATTACATATTACGTATTTATATAACCGCGAAAATGATGATGTAAAAAAAAAAAAAAGTATCCGATAAACGAACGAGTAAAGTTTGTCCGTTTAACCGAGTTTACCATTTTGTACAATGATTAATGCAGATCGAAAAGGTGTGAAGGGTAATTATAATAATCGAGTCTGCCTGTCAAGCGGCGAGTTTGATGATGGATCGTCGAATCGAGCTGAAAAATGACAGTCTCTGCACTCAGGGTGAATACGACTTATATCGCCAACGGAATATTGATTGAGCGGCAAACGTTTTCCTCGGGAAAATCGTTTCAACCCTGTTGAATGCCACGGAGCTTCTGCATGATTCAGTTCAGAGGCTTGTAGACCGACGGAAGGGACGAACCTGCGGATCGATGCGTACGTCACGGGAGGCGATAACCGCCTGGCGATTCAATTCGAGGGGAAACCGGCTCCCGAGAGGATCGAGGGATCGACGGATCTACCGATCGATCGATCGATCCCCCGATCGCCGGCAACTTGCGGCAGGTATTTCGGAGGGCATTGCCAGCTGTCGGTCGGAAAAACAAGGAAATAGAAGGGATAAAGTGACGCGTTTCGCTGTTGTTTGCAGAGTCTGCATGTCTCTGGGGGAAATTCTCCGGCAGGCAGGTAGGCAGGTATATTCACGCTGTGTGAATGATGCGCCTCCTTTCTCGCAAAGTGGCGAAGTTGATTTGCGTCAAACTTTCCCGGCATTCGTTTCCAGCCAGCTGCTTCTTTGGTATAGATTTAATAAATTATCGCATATTTTATGCGATCTTTACTCAATTTTACAAAGTTTATTGCGTGCTTCCTTGGATGTTCCAGACTGTTAAGAGGATGCTACAGTCCGTCTTTACCGACTGAGTCAGATTACATTTATTTTCACAGTTGTCAAAGCACTGATCGATTAATCATTTAAGTTTTGTATGAAGCGAAGGAACTTTATTCGACAGAATGAAAATTTCTCGTTACACTTTAGAATTTCTTAATAATTAAATAAATATTTATGCAAAATTTAGAAGATAATTCTACCTCTATAATGGAATATATAAAATCAGTGCAATACTTTCTTATTCCACTAGACATAATTATTTTCGATTCCGTTGAAGTAACGAATAATTTCTCCGATCCTAATAAAAGTTTTTTGTTTTTTTTTTTTTTCCTCGCTTGTGTCAAATAAAAGTGATTTATTTTGTGGAATCAAAAAATCACACAATCAATTTTGCTCGATGCAGCGGTACAAATAATTAATTACACAAAAATACGAATCAAGAAGTATTTATTCCAATCAATTTGAGAAGTTTTACCGATTTTATTTTATGCAACGATTTCCATAACAATCCCGAACAATGTTTTCGGAAAAAAAAATCGACTCAACTCGAACAAAAAACAAATAATAATAATAATTACACTTTACCTCGTCAAAATTCTGTCCAAAACATTTTCCCCTCAAGTTCCTCTCAATGCGCTGAAACTTTTACCCACAAGCAATTTGTGCACAAGGTACCTACTATTAAACCATTATTACAGCGGGGATCGCGTGACGGAGTGTAGAAGATACAAAGGTGTACCTACATAGATACATATAACGCAACGTCTACGTGCGAAAGAAACACTTACGTGATTGTCTTCTGTTTCACGCCGGTTAATTAATAAATTACACCCGTGTAGCATGTAATATCATTCCTCCTGTATTTACGGTGCATATATCTACGTATGGGTGTGGATAAAGATTTTAATGAGCAATTAATCGGAGTATATCCGGCATTATTTATTCACTTTGTACATCAAAACGCGTGTAATCACATCACGCGCCTTGTAAGAATAATATTACATACGCGCATACATACATGCGTATATATATATATATATATATATATATATATATATATATATATATATATATATATATATATATATACATACATATACAGTATATATATATATATATATGTACTTACCGGCAATGATCAAGTTACGATTAGCTAATAACAATTATATATCTAATTCTGTATCTTAATTCTTTTTAATTACCTTATTATGTTATTATTACAAGCGTAGTGTTACAGTTGTAAGTTCACGCTCACGACTAATTCTCCCCGATTACGTAAGGCGCCATGGCGTGCAACCTGCCGTGCCGAATACCTGTAACCTCCACCTGCAGCTCACCTGCAATCGCGTGCGCCTCACGTAATATTCACTCAACGTTTGCAGAGAGGGGGTGAAAAAATTCTGCCACGTCATACCTCCCGAGTCGATATATGTATATAATTCACTCGCCTTGCACCCTCGCTTCATGACGCAGGCGATCTCGTTCCAACGTTTTCTGCTTTTCAACCTGTCGAATTAAACCCACTGCAGGATTTTCTAAATCACGTATAGAAAGAAAAAAAAAAGGTATGAAATTTTTATGAAATTTTCTCCGCCCGTTGCATCAAGTCCGAATTCAGAAGCTGTCGCAAGTATTTTGAATTTGGAAAATTATCAAATTCCGTTATAAAAGAGAAAAAAAAAAACAAAACTCTACGCTTGAGAAAAAATTTTCAATTCAACGTAATTGTAATCTTCGTACATGAGTCAAGGATTATAACGATATAGTCACCAGATACGAAATTACAAATAGAAGAGAAACTTTTCACACTATTTTCTCGCAAATATTTTCAATCTCTCAACAAAGTCTGTTGGTAGAAAAAAAAAATAATAATAATAATAATGGGAGGTGAATAAAAAAAGATTGTCCGAACGATAAAGGCCGCTCTGTTATGATAAATATTTAAAAAAAAACCGAGGAAGTATTGCTGAGAGTCGGTGTAACTTAAAGTATTAAAAAGCATCGTGGCCGTAAGTATAAGGCGTTACATTATCGCGTAAAGGTATATCGTTTATAGTTATTATACCACGTCTCATTTTACCGCGATATAAGGCATCGGTGCGAGTCAGCGTCGGAGGGTGGAAAGGGGGAGTAGTGGAAGAAAAGGGAGATGCTTGCAGGGAGCATCTGTGCCTGCATGAATATATCGCGAAACACATACCAAAGATATATCCGCGCTTCTCTTTCCTGCGGAGCGATTTTCGCGCCCTCGGTCATATACCGAGTAACTACTTGGTGGGATGAGGGGGAGGGGGGGGCGACATTGTTACTTTGCAGGGCGCAGTAAAAGTGTCACGTGACGTCTTTAATATCGAAGATTTTTCACGCTCTCCGTATAACGTTTACTGCGGCCCTGCGTCAATTTTGCACGTCATCCCCCTCCGTTCCGCTTTTTGTTTATCTTCGTCGATATTCGATTGTTTATTTTACTTCGCAGATCGAATTTCCGATCATTCTCACCCTCTGGTAGTTTCCTTTTTTTTATCCTCCGTTATTCACTGCGGCGGTAATTTCGATACTGCAGCGATGGAAAACTCCAAAGTATATATATATATATTAGGGTGGTCCTTATTTGGGGTGTTGACGAATTCCGATAAGTGCGCCCCCTAGACACGTTTGAAATAAATTAAAAAAAATGTGTGCGAAAACGGAGCGCTGTAGTCCAATTAGAAGACGTGCCTGTAAGCTCGTTTTGTTTTTCATTTGAATAACATGGGATTTTCAGACTACTTCAGTCATTATGTTTTTGAGTTGTCCCCATGAACGCAAAAAATTCTTTTTTCACATAAATCTGTTGTTCATGGATCTCGGAATATCGTAAAATCTTTCCCGATCCAGAAAAACAGACGGCGATCAAAACATTTTAATTTTAATTATTACTTTTTAAAAAAGTATAAAGTATAAACGATGTGTTTTTAAATACACTAATTGAAATACATATTTTTTCCCACATGTACAATTATTTTTTTTTACAAACTTATGACGTAAATAAAACTGCCTTTTAATTGGTGAAATACTGTCAAGCACCAAGCGGCTAAAAAGAGGTATTCTTACGTTGATCAATTTGCCGTCGTGTATAATATCAGGGGGATGGGGGGCGTAAAGGTTGTGATAACGACTTGTGGAAAAATATACGCGTAGTTGTACCCATGAACAACAGATTTATGTGAAAAAAGAATTTTTTGCGTTCATGGGGACAACTCAAAAACATAATGACTGAAGTAGTCTGAAAATCCCATGTTATTCAAATGAAAAACAAAACGAGCTTACAGGCACGTCTTCTAATTGGACTACAGCGCTCCGTTTTCGCACACATTTTTTTTAATTTATTTCAAACGTGTCTAGGGGGCGCACTTATCGGAATTCGTCAACACCCCAAATAAGGACCACCCTAATATATATATATATATATATATATATATGTGTGTGTGTGTGTACATATATACATTTTTACCTCAGGCTCAGATTGTAAAGATGTTGATTTTTTTATTCTACATTTTGATCATTTACGCGTCGCGAATATTTTTACATTTTTATACTTGAACCGTTTCGCAAAAAATCTCGAAACATTGCAGAAATATTTTCTTCTTTTTTTTATAACTCCTACATTAATTGCTTTATTTTAACAAATCAGTGTTCTAGCGTTCTCGAGATTCTAAAAAAAAAATCTCAAACATTTGTAAATCTATATTAATTATGTTGAGACCAGATATAAGGTTCAATTATTTCATCTCAATTTTTTATCGTGTTGCTGAACAAGTTTCTGAAAAATCAATCTCACCAACTTTTTTTTTAATAATTTTGTCAGTATAATGTTCTTTACGAAGTCGTAAATCATTCAGAATCTTTTCTCAAAACATTCAAAACGATCGGCATACCGGTTTTTTTAAATTGAGTACATATCATTAAATTGCTAAAAGTGTTCAAGAAGTGGAAATTTTTATACTTTTCTATAATATAAGGATATCAAAACGTTAATAATTGTTGATAGGTGAAGTACGATTCGCATAAAAAATGTAAAATTTTAAAAATGCCATCATTTGACAAAAATTCTGAAACAAATTAAAAATTGCGAGGTCGGTCAACTTTTCTTCGTTGATTAACGAATGACGATCCACGGCTATTTAACAATTCAGCAAATGTTTCAGTGCGGTTCGGTGTACTACTTGGTGATAGAGTTGGCAACGGGAGGCGATCTCTCGACTCACATAAAAAACCAGCCCCTGTGTCGCCTCGATGAGAAAACGGCAAAGGGTTACGGACGGCAGCTCGTCTCGGCCCTGGAACACATGCATTCCAAAGGAATCGTCCATAGGTGAGTGCTGTTTGATTTCCGGCTGAGTCGCCGATTGTCGCATTCGTTTATTAAACTGTCTTCAACTGGGATTACGATTTCTTCTATTTGATTTTTTATCGATGTATTTTGCCAGAGAAAGTTTTTTGCTTCGATAAAAAAAAAATGGCTAATTGATAAGTGTGACAGGATTTTTAGCTCAAGTCTAAGCCGAGATGTCTCCAAAGTCAAAAACCGTACTAATTCCAGTTTTTCCGGGGTATTTTTTTTTTTGGTTTTTTAGAAATAAGGCTTTTCATGGAGGTAATCGTGTATTGAGTATATTACTGTAATACACTGTACGATAACGTACAGACCTCATGTTCCAGAAGTAATGGTAAGTATTGTCGAAGTCTGAAACGGTCCAATGAGTATGCAACGATGTGCGAAGTAACCGCATAAGTATATGTGATGAGAAAGGGGGTAGATAAACTGGGAGCCGGTTTTCTTGGGACGGGGTTGAAATTGCAAATTTGAAAATTTCCGAAAGCACCAAATTTCGAGATTTTTGCTGGTGAGACTCAAAGTAAAGAAATCAAACCTTGACGAAGTATCAAAGTTTCGAATGGTCCAAAACCCGACGATCAAAGTTCCGAAAGTGCAAAATTCCGAAAAGGCAAAAATGAAAAAATTTAAAAACCTAAAACAGCGAAATTCCGAATGATTAAAGATTGTGAATTCTGTGAATTTCTGGAATATCTGAAATTTCACCACTTTGATCTTTTTTTGTTTTCGATTTTCGATATTTTTACGTTCGGAATCCTGGTCATTCTGATTTTCGGTTTTTGCTGATTTTTTGCAACAACTCGTTGAGTAAACTACGATGTGCGAGTATATTTAAATTTTCGGAATCTTACTATGTCGAAACTTGATTTTTCGGAATTTCGCTCTATCATAACTTTACTTCTCGGAACTTTGCTCCATCGTAACATGAATTTTCGAAATCTTGTATTTCGGAACTTTGCGCCGTCTGGTTTCCGACCGTTCTTCAAAGTTCGATTTCTTTACTTCAACTTTCGCCACCAAATAATTCGAAATTGCGCGTTTCGGGAACTTCTCAAATTCGTAACTTCAGCCCCGCCCCGTTCTCCCAAAAGCTTCGAGTATACGTTAAGCAAAATTTTCGTGTCGTACAAATCGTCCGATTCATAAGCTTCAGATTTCTCGTACAGGCAATAAGACGGGCGAAGGTATCCTTTCGGATTCTGGGAATAGTTTTCGCAGGGTGTATGGAAAAGGGAGGGTATATAAGTACTGCAGTGCAGCGGGAGTGACACCCTCGAAATTCTTCGGTGTAGGGTTTGTAGAGTGACACGTAATAAGGAGGAACACGTGACGCCAGCGCCGGAAGAAGACGAGAAAAAAGGGAGAGAACTTTGACGACGGGGTGGAAAATTGGCGAATATAAAACAGCCGAGAATATCAAGCACATATATGCATATATATATATACATACACATATAAGCAATATTATACGGCGTCTGCTGATGCCCTACATATATATGTGTGTATAGTATAATATTATTATAAATGTTCGCTAGGCAGTTTGTTTTTGTCAAAACTGCAAATTCTCAATTTTGCCTCAAGTTGATAGATCACTTCGTCGAAATTCTACCGGCTCGCCTTTAAATTGGGCAGCTTTTCTCACCCTCGCGACTACCGAAATCTCTGAGCGATATCACGATGCGATATTAACGCGGCATTGAGCTAGCTAAGTTATATCTGTAAGTCGAATTGACGAAATAATTGTCCAACATTGTCAAACCATTTATTGTATAATTTTCGTCGTGTATGAATTTATGCAAAAGTGGTTGAAATTTTCATTGGCTGGTAGAGTGTACAATTTGTACTATTCGGAGGAACGTATTGATGAAAAAATGAGTACCGAAGTGACAAAACGTGCTTTGAATTTGAGAAGGGTGGCACTTTTTTCTTTCTTTTTTTTTTTCTTACTTTTTTGAAAGCGACAATTTTGTAAACGAAAGTTCTGCGCGTAAGGAATTTCGTAATAATTCTGTCACGATATATGAACGTGTATATTTTATCCCCCTCAGAAGCGGCAAACTCTGATTCATCATTCCGCAGCTCCTTCGATATTGAGAGGAATTTTTCAAATAGCAAACTGGAACACAGACGCGTGCATATATTATACGATACTCGTTTCAATTCGACGATTTGAGAATAAAACCACCCCAGCCGAGATAAAAATCGTGCAATATTCGATGGAAAATGTATACTGCAGGATGAGTATTTCTCCGAGACGAGGAAAAGTACAGGATCAAGACTCCGGAGAGCTTGGCTCTCGCGAAGTCGTAAAAATGTTCGAAATGCGAAACCCGATTCTGTGCCGAGTTGAAATCGGAATCGAGTATATCGCCCGCCTGCTGTTGTCACATGGAAGCATAATTTCAGGAGCCGTTCGATTCGAGTCATAAAAGCTCCGTTCTTTCTGAAATTCGCACATTCAAAAATCGCGGGAATTACCTTATTACAGTCCAACCATTGGAAGCTACTATTCTCGGACTGTGTTTTATTTCAATCATACTCGTACGCCGCACGTGGAACTTGAGAAAAACGATCGAACATCATCACCGTGACGACGAGAGAAATCCCTGAAAGGAATTCGAGGAACCAAGACGACACCCGATCATGGAGATGCGTCCTTTTTAAGAAGATCGAAATTTGCAAAGAAACCGCAAACCTGCAGGTACAGAGACGCGAATCATAGGAGTGGGCGAAAAGCTCGAGCCGACAATTTTCTACCCGCGTTACCTCATTTCAGCTGATCCAGATTAGTCCGCGGAGGGCTTGCAGAAGTGGGGGGAGAGAATAAGGACATGAAAGCACCGGCTGGCTTAGATATATATTCTTCTATTTCGTCCGCTTGCCGAAACGCGTGCCCAAGACGAGCGATAGCTTACGTGATTACGCATTCTTTGTGCCGCAGGGGCGAGGGCGAGAGATGCAGGAGATAAGGGGGGAAGGTCCTGCGGGATGCAGGATGGGAATGAAAGGCCTCTGATCCTTACCGGGTAATTGATCCACCGGTTCGCCGATCTTCCCGGCCTTTCTGCACCCGGAAGGAGGAAAGAAAAAAAAAAAAGAAATACACCCAATTCCTCTCGATCCTCCCTTCGCTTCTGTCTTACAGCTTTCGTCTTTGGCGAGAAGAGAAAACGGGAGGGATAGAGGAATTATCTTTGGTTGGGAACCAGAACGCTTGGATCTTCGCCTCTGGAAATCTTCTTTTCGCGAAGGAAACGTTGTTTCATTTTCTTCGTTAACCATTTCCGTGAACCTGAAATCTTACCTCGTGAGCTTTCAATGCTAGACATTTTTTTTTATCATTTTTTCGATCCTTGTATCTAATTTAGGTATGATTTATCGTATTTGTTCCGCATGTAGATCAGATTTATTTTCAAAACGTATCATGTTCATGTAAAATAATGGATTCGGACAGGTTGTCGCAGTGCGTAAAAACCAATTTGGTTCTTATGTTTTTCAGATTTTCTGAACACTTGATTTTTTCGTTTGTTGTGTTTTTGCTTGGAGTTTGAAAAGTGGAATGGTCACACAATATCGGATCCATAGAGAAGCAAAGACTTAAATTACAGTAATTTAAAGCGTAAATCGAAAGCCAAATATAAAAAATCGTAATGTTCAAAAGTGAAAATACGGCAGGTCGAAACCTGAAATCGTCGTAAGGAATAAAAATACAACGTGCCGAAAGACAAAATCGGCAGGGAATTTTATACTTTGGGTTTCTGCATTTTCACTTTCATATTTTTAATCTTTCTAAATCAACTTCAAAATTCCATAACGGTCACCACTGTTATCTCGGAATTTTTTAATCCCCATTAGTGTTTGCCTTTGGTGTCGTAAAATTTATTTGGTCACTGAAAAATCTGAGAAATGAGTATCTCCATTCAATGAAAAAGTAAGAAAACTAAGAAGTACGTGGATCAATCGATTCTGATGTAATGACCGAAGCCCACGGTGGTTAAACCACTTCAGAAGATATTCAACGGTGAAAATGGGCGATCGAGCTTGCGGGGCCGGGTCGGGATTAAATGAGGTGGTGAAATTTCATTCGGGCGCGCAGGAAGTCTCGCAGTGGCCTGATTAGCGCAATCCCGCTAATGCCTGCCTGACCCGTCCCGGCTCACAATCAGTTCCCCGATAACTAGCGCGGTTCTTTTGCGGATTCCGCGAGCTATGAAACGCCCGGTTAACCGTAATCGGCTCCCGCGAACAAGCTGAAGAGGGAACACTAGGAGGGAGGACTAGGAGCGGGATTCGTTTAACGGCAATTAACTCAGGGGTGCCCGATATCGCCCCCCCCCCCCCCCCCCGCCAAGAAGAAAAAGAATAAGGGAAGCAGTTGTTATAATCAACCCAAAAATGAAACGTTGAGCTTTTACCGGATATCGACGTTTCAAGGTCTAAAGAATCACCTACGACCATTTTTTGATGATTTTCTTGGTGTGTGTGATAAATTTTTTTCAGATGACATCTGGAGAATTGATGAAACGGATTTTTATGGTTTTGGTTTAAATTTAGATTCCGTCGGTCGTATAGTTCTTGTGTTGTTTGAACTACACGATGAAAAAAACAAAATTTCATTTGGTGAATTTTATAAAACTCAATGTTTTTGGATTGGGTGTTATAAATTCACGTTCATTTTCCGCGTGACATAACCTTGCTCGTCGAAAACCAGAACGAGCAAATAATAAAACGTTCGATGAACCGATTTGTCAATCTATGGTAAAAACTAATCAAAACTCGTCCACGGGATAAATTGATTGCCGAACTGTGACCGAACAAAATTTATTCTCACGGGGTGAAAAGTTGCGAGTACCAAATATAATAGAACATTTTATAAAGTTGACTTAGAAAAAGACCGTTCATGCTTGCGAAACTATTAATAATGCTTTAAAAATAATGATTACAGTTTTTTCTTTTTTTTTTTTTACTCCGGAACAGCTAAAATTGGTTTAGAGGTTATGTTACCTCGTTCAAAACGACGCTGTAAACATGTGGCGATACTACCTCACCGAAAAACATAAAACTCTGTCGCCTTATCATCATTTTACCGTCGTACAAGGTGGGGATAAAATTTAAGAACACGACCTCTGGCACCAATCCGCGTTATGAGTTGCCATCTAATTGTTTCCTTCTTCAGGGATTTCCCGGGCCTCGTGAAATCAGCCCCTTTTCTTTCTCTCTTCGCCTTTCCTCGCTCGTTCCTTTCCTTCAACACTTCACTGCAACCCTTGCGAATAACAGCTTGTTAGACGAAATTCTCCTTTTATTTTTCTCCCCGGACTTCTTCTGTGCATACGTACGTACTCGTCCCCCTTTCTTTCTCTGCCAGACGTCGATAGAGATTTACCCTCGCTGTTCTCAAGGCGTTACTAACACTCCACGACGAAATCGTGCAGGCCCCGATGTCTACGGGTTTAAGAAGATGCTACAGTCAGTCCTTACCGACCGAGTAAAATTCACTTTTTTTACTTTTATCAAAGACTACGCAGCATTGCAGACGTGAAAGTGCCCTCGTCGTCGCGATTCTAAATGCAATACCAAAGAAAGATATTCCAAAACTTGGTTCATTCATGCGACAATTGGACCAGAAAACGTATTCCTACAACAAGTAGTCATTCAATTGCAATTTATTTTCGCATCAGTGGTTCGCCGACTTTGATAATATTCGAAATAGGTGACGTTAAGCGCGGATTCTGAGGGCTGACTATAGGATCCTCATAAGAATATCTTCAGGAAGAACGATTTGGTCAAAAATTTTGCTGGTTAAAAAAAAAGTGCAGGTGGAACTTATCAACCAACATGTAATTAAACAAGTGCCCGTGGTTAAAATAAAAATATTGAAACACTAGATTTCAACTGTGATCACCTTGTTATAAACGATATCAGAAAAATGATTTCCTGAAAATTTGTTAAACAACGTTTTGTTTAAAAAAATTCCTGATAAATTATTTAATCGTCTTTATCGTGGTTAATTTTTTCGAATTTTCATCGTATCATAAACCATTAAATATTGTCGACGAGACTCACTTTTGGTTGAGAATGTATATCCTCAAAAACAAAACCACGTCAGTAATGTTTGGTCGCACTTGTACAAGAAAAGCGATGTCTCGTACGCGGAAGGGTCGTAAAGAATTTGCCAGACTATAAAATAAATCGACTGCGTGACGCATACGCTGAAAAGTAATATTATTAACGCGCTGCGGTCGTTTTACATCACGAATGCGCACGGGTGCAAAAGCCACGTGACCGCAAATGTGTTTCGGAAATTTTCAATTCATGGGATGTGTGTCACGTGAGCAATCAACACGTGCTCGAAGAGGACCGTCAAATGACGAAGAGGACAATGCAAACTCTCGATCCTACAAAGGCTTAGTGGGGGTATTACATGTACGTAATAACCGCAGCTGCGCCTGAAATCGCGAATTCGGCAACCCTGCGTGCGCAGATGTAAACGGAATTTTCCTCAACGCAGGAGGAGTTTACGCAAATCACGCTGGAGAAAACATCGCTTCTGCATTTATTACGACACTGTTCGTATGACTTTGGACTGTGGGATTGATTGATGGATTGATTGATTGATCGAAAAACGATGAACTGCATATACTGTGAGAAAAGGTGCCACTTGATGAAAATCAGCCCTCGAGTATCTGGGGGAAAATAAATTCCCCATATTTTTATTTCGTCGCCTAATTCGACGCCCGAGGTTAAAATTCCAGCACAGCTATGACAGAGTGGATGTTTTCCAAGTGTGCAGCCTCGAATCCAAGGCTGAAAAATATTTTGTCGAGGAATTTCGGGAACTGTAAATAATCGGGAGAAAAATGAACGAATTGCAAAGTTTTCAAACGACCTGCAACTTTCTCCCTAGTTTTAAATTCATAATTTTATTTGCGATTTTTCTTCTTTTTTTTTTTTGTTTTCTTGCCTCTCCCTCCCTTTCTCTCTCTAGTTCTCTTTTGTGAGTAGGTTATTCTGCACGTCTCCTGGGATTTTCGCCGTGCTTGTACGGAAGGGAGAAAGCTTTTATACAAAATTAAAACGATGTAAAGCCAAAGCTTTATAAACGATTATCGGAGAATTATGAATGAACTTTGAGAAATTCTGCGGTGAAATGAATTTAAACAACCGTAACATTCAACGCATGTATAATAAATATATTCTACCAAGAGTTTTCTACGAAACTCGCAGCTCTTTGAATAAGTAGCAACACAAAATGTAGTTTCGTATACCAATCTGGTAGCGTTGAGCGGTGAGTTTCACAGAAAACTCCCGGTGTATATAATGCGAGACGTATTACTCCGTTAAGGGTAAAAATAGATCGTCGCTGTCGTAAGTTTCCGGTGGGCTTTTAGGAAGAGAAAGGGTGAGTTTGGAAATTCGGTAAACGTATATTATGCCGAAGGAATAAGCTTTCGGCTGAGAAATGCGTTGCGAAATTCTACGGACGTGAGCGTTATTGGGAAGTCGAGTGTTGCGGTCTTTTGATCATGGGTTTCCATGAGCTGCCGAGTTTCGTGGAGCCCGGCCTGAAAACGCCTCGTGCAGAAACGCTAACTTACCGGGTTCGAGGAAAAGAGATAAAGAAAAACAGGAAAACGCTGATAGGGTGTATTGAGTGGCGGAATGGAACACCGAGAGGGGAAAAAAGTCTCGCTTTCCAAGTCCTTCGCCGTTTGATTTATACCCCGAATCAATTAAGGATATGCATCCCCTGTTTTCCGCCCCGGAAGTGGCGGAAGATCCTTTGCCCGATCCTGCAAGGAGAGGAAAGTGATGGGATTGAACTTGCGGGACGTTTTGCCAGACTCGGCAAACGCAATTAGATACGAAACTGCAGCCCTGCGGACATCCGATCGATGCGATTCCTTCCGCGACATTTCCACTCTTCCCTGCTGCTTATTTCATTCGGTCTGGATGTCGGCCCCGTCAGCACTCGCGATATTAGAGGACCGAACCCCTGCAATCCTGCGGGATAAACGGAGTCGTTCGCTTCCTCTCGAGTCTCGGGCACTCGATTAATTGGCCTGCAAGTCGAAGTCGCGCCTCCTTCGCTGATTCTGATTCTGAGAGGGAAAGACGCGGAGACTTTGTACTCGGGTTGTTCTCAGTCTTTTACGAGATAATGATTATTGTTATCTATATCTAGATGAAGATTCAATTATTCGCATATAGTATTTATGCATAGAAAATTTTATAGACTACGCATAAAATGGAAAATAGTTTCTCACGCAACTATGTCTTTGAATATAGGATTGTTCTCCTTTTTGTTTACAGACAACCGAAAAGATAATGATAATAACTGAAAATTCTCAATACACTGAAAACACAGAATTATTGATTTAAAAAAAGATTCTCTTACAGTAAATCATATTTTTTTTCAGGCAACAAACGATTTGGCCAGATCGAGTAAAATGTAAAAAGCCTTTTTTATCAAATTTCTTTTCGCAAAGTCTTGAATTCAAATGATGTCACCTCACACTTTTTAGTAATTAGGAGTTTATCATTACGATATGTATCGTAAAAAGGGATGAAAATGAACGGCAGGTGAACTTAAGTCTCAGATCATCTAAGATGTAAGATGAGAAATGTGGGGTGAATTTATCTAATCATAAGATAAGATTATTACCTGCAGAGAGTAAGTCATCGTCTAGGTTATAAACTTATAACGTACACAACTTAACACTGGTTATTCTCACTTTCGAATTTCGAACTCGGTATTCCTGGCTCTGAATTACCGCGACGTTTGTCGCACCACTTATAACGATGATTAACGAGGTAATCCCGGTTATTAAGAGCCATCGCAACGTCATTAGTTTTCTCACCCCGCCCGTCTGGGATAATAGAATATTGCTAAGGCTGCAGGGGGACGAAGCGACGCGTAGAGAGATGAAAGAAGCGCCGCCCCCGCCGATCGGAAAGCAACGCGAATCCGGCTGTAAGAAGGGAAGGGAACGAGTCGAGGGATTAATCAGCCGCCTGATCCTCCGTCTCTGCAAGGACGAATCGTTGAAGAAAAACACGCGGATCGAGGGGCGTATTTTCTTTATCAAGGGAGCAATCCGCGTTTCGCGGGGATGTCAAAAGCCGAGCTTGTTGATATTGCAGCCTGCAGCTTCGACTCGCTTTCAGCAAGATTCGCATGAAAAATCGTTAACTTCTTTTACTACCTCGGGACGAAACTTTTCCGACATCAGATGGACCAGCTTTTTTCGCTTCTGTTGTATCACGTATTTTATACCGATCGCACAGCGTCCGGAAATCGCTACATGACATCAAAAAGGACGAGGTTCCAAAATAGTTATATGAAGAATTCGTCCCCGTCCACCCGTTAAAACTTACCTAACACGCGATCTCTTGCAACGATTTTAATTCAATATGGCGGATTTGGTGAAATCAACCGATCGTGGATTCAAACGAATCTCGATTTCCGGAGCGGTCAACGCGACGGCGGCGTAATTCTTGCAGAATCGTTGCGGTGATAGGTTTTCCCTATTATTGTATGCAAACTGCGAGCCGAGTGTGAACCGGATGGGGGTGGGAACGTGCCTCGAATAAAGTTTTTCCTTCGCTCAGCGAGCTTCTCAAGCTCCTGACCTTTGATTAGTAATTATTCGCGTGGTTGACTGCCTCTCTTGAAGCGTTTGCCTCCCGACTGGTAATTACGAAACGCACGTAACTCCCGAATCCGAATTCGAGGCTGCGGTGAATTGAGCGTGAAGCCCTGATCCGGGAACATAGAAATTGCAGCCCGATGCTCACGAGCAACGTTTTCAAATTTCCCGGTTCAAACACCTTTGACCGGACTTTCATCCTGCGGCGTTGGCAATCAAAAATACGTCTACACTTTGCCGATCGTAATTCGTCGATGAAAATTGGTATTCATCAAATTTGGATAAGAAATTTTCTAAGAAGTTGCTCTTCCTTAAATGTAAAACTCATTTGGATATAAATGTATCTAAGAAGAATTTGCATTTCCTTGAAAATAAAACTAGTGTTCAAAAAAGAAAAATGCACGGATAGTAGCAATGAAAGTGATTCGTGTAATAAAACATCACTACCTATAAGCTTAGTATTCTTCATGCCAGTTTTCTTTTTTCTCAATCCGAAATAAAACGCGGCTCGGAATAACGCACGAGGCGATGCAGAATAGCTCGCGTTGCCTCGATTCTCTGTGTCATTACTTCATTAGCCGTGCGGCCCTAGAAACGGGCGATAAATCAGTGAGCTCTGCACCCTTTGCCGCAGGTGGAGCGTTATCGCAGTGTTATATAGAGCCGCACCCACACATATAGCAGCCGGGCGCGATTCGTGTACCATAAAGTCACCGATACACGCGCGTGAATCACAAACGCAACACCCGGTTATCATTCTTCCCTCGTGTTCGACCAAGGCTACACGGTATGGAACCAGAGTATGAAACACCGATAGAGTTACATTCGAAGTTGAACAACCTCGCTTCCACGTGCCGATGAACTTCTCACTGCTGCTGCAGGAATCAAATCCGCTCGTCTTTCGCTTGCGATTTTCGAATTTTGACGATTTTTGAAAAATTTTTATTCTCAAACAATTTGCACTCGCTGTTAAAAGTAAGCGCTCGTACAAACTAGAAATGTAAACTGTGTGCCTTTGACAAGTATAAGCTTTGATGATCTGTCGATAACCTGCAAGATTTTTCGACCTTTTATCATCTGATAATTAATTATTTCACTCATTCTCAGTTTAAGCGGTTCTCTGCGCTTCCGCGTTGTTTTCGCTATCCGTTTTAGGGTAGGAAGTGAAAAAGGCGAAAAGAAACGTTGAAATGAAAACAAAAACTGAAAAAAAAAAAAAAAAAAAATTGTGGAACATCTCATAAATCTGACCACTTTCATAACGCTAAGTGATTTGTGAGACCGAGAAGAAATAAGAAAAAGGAACAACAAGCTCGATACAAATTCACGCTGTCAAGTTTGTCTTGCTTAACACGCGAGACCTCCACCACCCTCGCCACTTGTATTCCAGGTCAGCATGACTATATAAATATACATAAGTATATACAGATACATAAACCTATTTATACATATGTGAATCGAAAGGGTCGGAAGTCGCAAAGGAAACCTGAATTTTCACAACCCCAGCATATTATTACAAACCCATGCTAAGTAATATGCAATTATTACACTCGGGTAGAAAGAAAAAAACGTTTTGCACGGATAATTGACTTGATAAAAAATAAAAATTCGCAGTGATATTTCCTCGGTGACACGTCGTCGAAATATAAGAAAATCCAGAAGATCTGGGACAAATTTTCAGGTCAAATTCGCGCGATTCAAGATTGTCCGATATCACGATGGTTTTGCATTGCGTTTTTGCGAAGGGTAATGGTTCACCGGCGGTTGTCGTATTTCTCTTATCAGCTCTCGCGTGCCTGTGCGCATAATAAAGAAAAACCACTCAAATCCCTAGAATCTCGGGAAATCCCTTTCGCGATATTCCGAAACTCTGAAACGCGAATCGACCCGAGCATGTGTGGCAATATGCCGATCGATCGCGAAATCGTGTCCGCATGTGCGTGTATGGCTGTGTAAAATAAATATATATGTATTTATATGTATATAATATATATATACGCGTATGTATGGGATGAAAAATTGAATGCGGAGATGGAATGAAGAGATGTGCCTGAGGAGTGAAGGATGGTGGCGGAAAACAGGAAAGAGGGCACCGTGGCGGATGATAAGGGGAGGTTCCACTCATGAGGAATGTGATAGCTCGAGTCAGGAATGTTTTTACTCTCCTTCTTCCCTCACGGATAATAGATATAGATTTCCTTTGACGTATAAGTCAAGGTGCGTTGGATACACGTATTTTCCATTAGAACCCGTCCGACCCAATCGACGAGCGTCAATCCCAAAACGTATCGACTGCCAGCCTCATCTCGTCCGGAACCGCCCGAGGAAAAAAACGCCGAGCTTGTCCTTCGACTTCGACGGAATTCGTCCATTTACGAAATTTATACCCATTCGGTGCAAAACTTCTTAATTCCATTCCGTTTTTTAGGCGAACACTGCACTACCAGATTCGTGCTGATCGTACTTTTGCTCAGAATAGAGGCTAATTGAGGATCCATGGAACGTACGGTCGGTCTAAAATGTGTTTAACCCTTTCAGTCACGGTGGGATGCTCGGCGTATCATCCCAAAAATTTCCGTGTCCTAGCCTTATCACAGTTTATTTACAACTTCTAATGATCTTTGTTACTTCGTGTAACCCCAAAAACCACCGAGTAACAAGTTTCGGGGCCAGAATCATCGAATTTTGAATAATTTTTTTGATGTTAAATCCGGCATCTTGGATTTAGAAACTATCAAATGTTGACTTCAGATTCGTGGTTACTGAGCCCGAAAAACCCCCGAGTAACAAAACTCAGGCCACAATACTGACTTCAAAAATGCGTGATTGAAAGAGTTAAGCAAAGATGTAACATGAATAAGAATAAAAATTTTCAAGTTTTATTGAAGCTAATTTGGCTGCATTTAAACAGAAACAAATCACTGTCATATAACAGGAAGAAATTTTTATTGTATACAATTCATTATGTCAACATCACCAGAGAGCTACTCTGTTTTTTTCTGTTTTTTTTTTTTTTTCTCAACAAAAATCTATACTCGATTCTGATAAACTTTATTATTTAAACAGATTATCAACATGTTTTTTGGGTCACAAACACCTTATTTAATCAGATTCAACGGACTTATATTTAATATCACTTTTGGAATGTATCTCATTTCATGTTCTTCCTCCGATAAATATTCGGCTCGACCTTTATAACGTGAAAAAACAAACCTTCGAAGAAATTAACAAACGATTTCAAGTTTCTCAAGAACGGAGATCACTCCGAAGAAACTAACTTTGTAGCTCATGGTACATACATCAGCGCTCGTCTGGAAGTTAACCTACCGTTAGAGCATAAATTCGTGTGGTGTATGTTTTTCCATCGACGACAGACGGACAGTCAGACACAGCGAGCAGTGTTAAACGTTGCTGCGTGTCGATGCCGTGCTTGTACCTATTTATAGTTGAACCGAACAATAATTCACCCCTGGTACTAAAAGAGGGAAAAAAACGCGGAAGAATCGGACAGACGCGATCCAAGTTGAAAGATGAATTCGGTTCGCCCTCGTGTAGTTTAACGGGGTACTAACTTAGGCTGCAGATCCTCTCTCTCTCTCTCCCTCTCTCTTTGTCTCTCTCTCTCTCTGTCTTCGAAACAAATCTGCCTCTCCAACACCGACAAATTGAACGATTTAGAAAAATAATCGTTTCCCCAAGGGGTCACGGCGCCTCGGCCCTGTGCCGGGTCATTGGTTTTACAAAAGGTCCCTCAGGCGCGGAGGCGAGCTCCTATATTATATTAGTGGGAGCCGGAGCCGACCGGGGAGACATAATTAAGTCTATTAGTTGGAGCCGGAGAGACTCGGAGGCTTCGGGCAAAAAGTTGACGCCTACTTGGGGCTCGGAATTACACCCCGTATCGACGTTACACCGGCGAATAATAAATTCTTCGATTTACCGAACGTGCGGAAATGAAGTATAAACGGGATTTTGCCCAAAGTGCAAAAATTTCGGTGCTCGCTTTTTTCGTTTTTTTTTGCTTTATTTTGGTTTTACACCTCATATTTTTTTTTTTTTCCAAAACGTGCGGTTAATCAAGGACTGTCAAACGAGACTAATTGTTTTGAAACTGCCTGGCATCGTTTTCTTTACATTGAGTTAAAATTATGAGTCTTTAATGAGCCTGCATAACTACGGAAGTGAATTGATGACTGATTTTTTTTTTTTTTTTTATATTATTTCCTTGAAGTCGCGACCGGTGTATTACCGCAATCAAAACGTGGTACACTTACATCGTCGATTCAACGCTGCTGTCGTGCAATATTATGAAGAGCGAAGAATTTCGATGGGTATCGATGTGAGGATATCAGAAAACAATCGGTGAGATTCAATGGAGGGAGAAATGAGATGAGAGGAGGAGAAGAATAAGAAGAAGAGAGTAAAATCGACATCGAGTTACAGTGTAGAGGGGATGAAGGCGAGGGTTGATATCGCGAGGGTTGAGAGTTCGGAAGAGCGAGGAGAAGGTGATTATTGGAAAAGTTGCGCGATTAAAAATACGCCAGATGCCTCAAGGTTGTAATGAGTTTTTCTTGTTTTGCAAAGATTTCATACAAGTTTTCTCGCCTGTTTTGTACATACAAGCCGATTCGGCGAAATGATTTTCTACGGAAGTTTCGACGATTAGGCAATTATCGGAAAGAGAGAAAGAGAGAGAGAGAGAGCGTGTGTATGTGTGTTTGTGTGTGTGTATGTGTTCCCCTTTAATTAACGAAGTTGTATTACGAAAATAATTACGCTAAACGCGTCGCTTGTCGCTATAACGTTGCCGCGGGTGTCTCGATAAAAAAACGATCAACTCGATCACTCTGCACTGTCGTCGCCGTTCCCTCTGGACGAGATGAAAAACACGGGCAATAGACCCGGTGCTCGAATCCCATCCGCCCGGTAACACGTCTTCCACGTGAATGGCCGCGGCTGGCCAATGCCCCGTTCTCTCAAAGTGCGGGTGGCGAAGTCGAAATGAAACCTGAGAAATATCGAGAGCGGAAGGAAGGAAGGAAGGAAAGCGGGGGGAACTCATCCGCGGTAATTGGCGTAAACAAGCTCGAATGACAGGGCTATAAATGTCGAATAGGATTATCGGACAGCCTCGCCCAATTTCCAAAAGAATGTCGAAGATAAGGGAACAGCGATTTTTCCTCTTGCTTCGACCAGCCTGAGGTACGTAATGGGAAACAGCAATCGTTTAATGACAGCGCGAAAGCTTTCGAAGTGTCAGTGACAGGGATTGATGGGCTTCGCTGAGACGCCAGAGGCCGCCACCGAACAGACAGGCCATCGAGTGACGTGGGCGTCCACTTTATATTTATGGGCAATGGTAATCAGTGTATGAATAAAGAAACCCGCAGTCCGGTAACAACAATAGTTGACCGGCGCTGAATGAATCGGAGAGAAATCAGCTCGGTGGTGACAGTGCGGAGAATTTGTAATTATGAGGATGCAGGGTGTCGGTTTTGGCAACGCAGTGATTCGGTGAAAGTGATCGTGGGATCAGGGTCACCGCGATGCCAGACAGAGAAGGTACAAGCTGATTGTGATAATGACAGCGGTAACCATCGACGTTGATAATGCCGCACCATAAGGTCGGGACAGGAAGCGAAACTGCGTTCCAGACGTACGAAACGAGAATTTGGAGCGTTAATTGATCTCGGCTCAAAGGAAACCCGACCCCACGAGCTTCTATAAAACGATGAAACTTGTCAGAGGGAAAGCCAGACCCGAGCCTAGAACGCGAAGCGTAGTGGAGGACGCTGGAGGATGAGGATTCAGGATCGAGGACGGAGGCACGCGAAGCAACAGAGGTTTTCGACCTTTCGGGCTGGTTCGCCGAGGTCGAGGGACTAGTCCAGATGAGGGGGATGGCTGAGGCTGAGGCTCAGGCCGGGACAAGGTTTCCATAGAAGTAGTCAACCACCCCCGTCACTCTGCACGCGCGTACCAGCCGACTATCCGCCTCGGCTCAGATCCAGTCAGTCGTAAGTCGGCGCGGATGCCTTCGTCGATACAACGTGAATTCAGGCATGGATTCAGTCTTGTTCAGGGAATCGTATTCAACGCTTAGCCATTGATCAGCGGCACAGAAGCTTTCCAATCTGTTGGAACTGATCTGATCCAGGTTTCGACTCCTGATCGAGCCTCAATTTTTCTCCGTCAACCTGTGGAGCGGGTGGGATGAGCTTCGCTTTTGGAAATCTGCGAACCAAGTTCAGCTTTTGCGGAGGGTCTTGCACCCGGGTGCGCCGGGAAGGGTGGGTCGTTATATTTTCTCGCGCAAGAACCGGCGGCCTTCTGCGTTGGCGGGTATGGGTGGCGGTCGGGACGAGGATGCGTCTGAACGTTGAACCTGGATTCAGAATTGGGGTTTGCTGAACCTGCGGGCGAAGAGAGGCCGACAATGGCGTCAGCATCCCTCGCCGAGTTCATCCCGCAGCTCGTCTGTCACCACTACCATCATTTCTCTCGTCATACCCCTCGATGGCGGCCGCCTTAATTCCGTCTTAGAATACCATTGTCGTATGACAATGAGGCCTAGATTATAGAAAATAGCGGCAGCCTAGGTAGTGAGATCTATTCCGAGTACTGTAGGGTTGCACTGTTACCGCTACGGTGGAGGCGTTAATCGGGTGATCTAGACCTCAAGATCTAGATGAAAACTCACACACCGCGATCGTGACGTGGTCTCGTGTAGATGTACGGCTGGAATATTTATGAGGCCCGGAATACTCCTCAGCATCCCACGTCTATTCTGTGAGGTAATTGTTCCACGAGGCCAGAACGCTGGGTCCTTGAATCCAATACCCCGGTAAGTGGAAGGGTTCAGCTGACAATGAAATAGAGAGCTTTCAGCCCATCCAGACGCGGCGCAACAAGTAAGACGACTGGCTCCTTATCCGCCAAACTGAATCACCCGGACCAACGAACGCTGCTCTCCATTCTTTTACTCCTCTTGGCCGCAGCTCGACTATGGTTACTTTTTGTAAGTCAGATATAGACTTTCGAAGTATCTTAAAGTCACGTTAAAGCTTTTGTACTGATAATGACGATGTTCCTTGTACCAACATATCAGTTATCGCAGACTGCTCGAACCCTGACTGACCTCGGACATCATTTTTTGCTTTGCAAAACAAAGTCTCGTCAGTGTACGAAGAGGTTAGTATCATCGAGAAACTAATTGGAGTCCTCGACTCCCGGTAAAACCGAACATTTGGCGATAACTGAGGCGAGACACATCCGAATATGATTGAGAGAGACTGCACGCACAGTGCGGAGGGTGCAGGTTGTTTGAACCACGCACGGTTGGAGGAGTAAAAGTATACAAGGTGGATAGGCAGGAACAAAATGAAAGGGAGAGTCGAAACGGAGAGGCGAACGTATAGCTGCAGCGCAGGAGAGAGTTGGTTCACCCTGACAAATCAATACAAGGAGAGGTTCATACACCTCGACACCCCGTCAGCCGCCCGCTGCTGCTGCTGCTGCTGCTGCTGCTGCGCGCTTTTCTCGTCCCTCGATCTACGGCAAAGCTGGCGAGGAGCTTCGTCCTTACATCCATACACGTTTCTGTGTACCTACCGCACAATTTGCTCACATGCATATCGCACACCCTCGACTCCAGCTGCGCCGATGTGTCTCTGTATTTATACGGTGTAATATCGATTTCACGCGCGTTGAAACCGTCCAACCGCCTGGCAGGGTTGCAGGGCTCGTTCGAGTGTATTCAGGCGAAAATTGGCCCTTGGGACAGTTTTTTTTTTTTCTTTTCTTCTCTTTTCATTTGCTTCCTCTGCTCCTTTATCCTCCTCGCTTTCTCCTTCTTCTTCTTCTTCTTTTTTCAAATCATTAATTTAATTTGCTCGATCATCCGCGAAATCACGAGGTGAAAAATTCTCCGGACTAGATTCGGACCAGGGACTTATACTTTAATCCCTTTGGCGCCAAGGACGGTTTCAGAAAAATTCCTATGCTAGGATTGACGAGAACTAGACGACGTTTTTTAAAGGTCGATTCTTCCCCCGGGCAAATGCTGCACGTTTCGAAACCCTCGGTAGTTATTCTACCCACGTAGTAAACTGACGCAAGGACCCGGAGCTTCGCTTCTGACATGTCATTGTGTGACGTTGGCCTCCCACCTCGTAGATCAACGCTCGCGTCATCCATAACTGAAAATTTATATAAATTCGAATACGTCAGAAACAATTCTCTGCGTAATACGGGATCGGCGTTGATCGAAAACGGATGACAAGCTGTTTCGGCAATAGATCTGCAAGAGCCAACATGGAATGAAAAAAGGGGTCAAATCTCACGAAGAGTATACCTAGTTGAATTGAATTCGATGGTTTCTTGTCAGAAGGTTCAACGTACGATATAAAGTAGCAAGGACAGTGGTTGTTCGTTGTAGTTACAAGGTTTCGTTTTGTCTAATCTACAAACCGATAGCCTTGCGATTTCCAATCTCGGCGGCCTCTTTCCGGCCGCAACGCAGCCGCAGCCACAGCCTTGGCCCAACTGGGGCGGCATAATCACGTAGCGTATATACCTGAATATATACACGAGTCGCAAGCACGCATGCTAATTGGACGCAGTCAGAGGCTATATCGTTCCATAGATCATGGTGTAATTATTACGTACGTTATGTGTATACCACATTGCATTACCCACCTGCCTGCCTGCCGCGTGGCTAAGAGCTGATACAATGGACGTGAATACTATCCTAGAGGGATTGAAATTGGTCACGCGGTGAAAGCCGATACACCATGGCGATATGGCTGGCTGCGCGGTGTGCAGGAGGTTGTGTGTATATTTTTGCATACACCGGGACTTGTTAACTATTAGCCATTGTGAAATGGGGCCTGAAATTAATTTCGATACGGGCTAATTGAGGAAATCGGGCCTTGATTCTGCGCTGGATCGTATAAAGCAACCTCTACCGCCGACCGGTATAATGAACCGCGGCGCATTTTGCACTTCACGGATAGCGATAAAGGGCTGATCGATACGAGCAGCGACAGGCTTTGACGTACCGGGAACATCGCAGAGTCGTGAATTTCGCTTATCGGAGCGAAATACTTGGCTCTTCCGAATTTTTCCTTTGCCCCGGCTGGGAAAATTAGCACATTTGGGTCGCCAAAGCAAGTAGTTCAAAGCGAGGAAAGTCCGAATGGCGCACTGCGCGAGGAGGGATAAGATGAAAGAAGACTGCAGCGTGGATGTATGTACGACCGTGTTTCCGGAAGAAGGATTCGCTCGCTTCTTCGAGGCTGCCTGCGAGACCCTCGAAACTTCTCGACGAGGGGTAGAATCTCGAATGGTACCGAGGTCTGGGTGAATTGACGCTGACAAGGGCGGCTCCGGGCCCCGGAAACGCACGTTCGAACAGCCCGATCGCGTTCAACGGAATACATCTTGAGGGCGAATCAGACTTTCTGGCAGCGGTCCGAGTGCTGTTATTATTATACTGACATCGAGCTTCCGTGCCAAACAGCACCGCACTCCTTATCGAAACACGGAGTCATCGATTTTCATCCCACTCAAGAATGTCGAGCGGTAAAGCCTGTCAACCTCGCAAAACCACCCGCCAGTGTTACGGGATACGAATGTACCGTTGAAGATTTCGCTGAAAATACGATGTGGCTCTGAATAAAAATTGTATATATTACGTACGTAATGAAGCAAGTCGATAACCGGTAAGCAGCGTCACCTCTTTGTGACAATGACATTCAAACTCTCTCGCTAATATTAACCGGGCAAATCGCGGTGTGAGATGGAGAAAATTTGTAATGTAGAATGCATTGCGTGGTAACTTTTGACTAGGTTTTGAGATCGCATCATTTTCAATTTTGTGAAAATTACGTTTTTAGGTGTTATTTAGCACCTCGAAAACTACCGATTTTCTTTTTGCTGTAACAAACGTGTTCGTTAATTACGTTAAAATTGCCCAGAATTAGATTGAAGAACGTTTAATCAAACAACATTAGCTTCTATACATGGTCTTAAATGAAATTCTAAAATTTTCACAGTGATAAATTTCCTTTTTTCTTCTACCAAATGACTCCACCATACGAGACCAATTTTGAAGGTTATTTTAGAATCGGTGATTACTCTAAAAACGGTTTGATGTACGAAAAAAAAAGTTAGGGATTTTGTAGGTCTAAAATATGATGTGAAAAATTATGAAGCAAATTCGAAACAGTTAGGTCAAAACCTGGTCGACTTGGCATGGAATGGCCCGTAGTTACGTGGCAATCGATATTTCGTAGTGATGAATATGTATCAAAAGCAAACCTTCGGGAAGTTTATCTCGCCAGTGGGTAATAGCTATGAGAGATGTGAATAGCGCCATTCGCTCTCCGGTATTCGGTATTCGGTATCATATTTCAGAATTTCGCTGCGGTAGGGAATCTCCGCTCTCTCGGGTCCGTTCTATGCCGAAGGGCGACTGCATCTGAATCGGTAGGTTGAAAGAGCCGAGAATAAATGACGAATGTACGGCGATATGGGCTGAAAGTGGGTACGAGGAGAGAGGAGAATAAAAAATATATATCAATGCTTGTTTCGATATTAATGCGGTTATTATGCAGCACCGTTCCGCGTTTCGACCCTCGATCACCGCCCATACGTCACACATTCGGATACCGAATAGTTCTCCGTCATTTGGCCTGCTCTATGACTCGTGACCGAATCTAGGATAGATATCGTCATCGTATTCGACAAATGAGTGTTTTCGTTTACTCGGAATTTGTTCAGTTGATTGGACTGATCGTTGTGCTATTTCTTCAAAAAAAATTACACGTCAAGTTGTTGAAAAGGAATTTATGCGCGGAGTTGATTCGGCTGATTTTTTATGAGGAATGAAAAATGAGAATCCGTTCATCTTCGTATGATCTTAACGATCCAGTCTAGCGATGGCCACGAAGATTAAAAAAATCGAGTACAAAAATGCAATCGAACACGAGTTGATTGAATTGGTAAAAATTAGTTGATCAATCGATTGTTTTGTATTTTTTTGAAACTGTGCATTTGAAACCAAAATTTCGTAAATTTCAGTATACAGTCTTAATAGCGGAGAAGTTTTTCGATAATTTATAGTTTGAAAAAAAATATTTTTTAATTTCCGGCGAAAATGTACGTTTATCTTCCACTTATTATATCAAATATATACTTAGTAAGTAGGACAATCGTATTAATTGGTACTCTAATCAAATCAATCAATGATATTGTATCGCGTCGTTCATCGGAGGAAAAAACGAAAATCGACGGTGAGGAAAAATAATCGAGTTGGTCGATTAATCGAGTTTGAAATATAATTAATTATACTCCATTAATCGGAAAAAGTTAATGAATTCAATCGAAAATCGATTATTGTTTTTCATTCGTATTCCACGTTGCTGCATGTGTTTCACCCTTAGCCTGAAAAGTACTCCACAATTCTCAATGAAATTCACGTATAGTTGAATCTCGTTTAGTCGAATCAGATGAAATGATTTCTGCAGGATAAGACGAGAATACTTTTTTGGTAAAAAGAAAACTATATTTTTATTATTATTCTTGAGATGTAAACGATTTTACGTGAACAATGTTTCCTTCAAATCGTTAGTGGATAAACAAAAATGTGCAACAAATTCCTTGATCAAAAAATTCGCCAGTGCAATACGGATTGTTGAATCAGCAGAAATTTCAAGTTCATTACCTTGGAGCTATCTGTCCATAATATAGATGCGTAGATAAGTATAATAATAAAAAAATGGTCCATCACAAAAGCAAGCTTTGTCAAGCTCAAATGTAAGAATAATACCGAATTATTCTTTCTCTTTTTATTTGCGGTAACTGAATATCGCATTTGCATCAACTAATAATCTCGATTTAGTTGAATTACTTATTTGATTCAAGACATAATATTCTCTTCGCCGCGAATAAAATTCCTCTTCGTTAGAAGAACATAATTTCTCTACTAACAAACACTAATTTCCTAAGCTTACATGTACGAATAAATTTTTCTTTCTCCACCAGTAGGATTCGGTTCAACTCAACACAGACATTTTCCTGGGTCTTAGAGCGTTTCGACGGTATATTCCTCTCCTGTCGAAAGCACAACTCTATTCGATCCTTCAAAGGATCCCGAAGGATCATGCAAGCGTTAGACTCGCTGCGCGTACCTCCTTTCGCGTTCCAAACGACGGCTGAAGTCCTCACCAATCCGGTCGTGTCTTCAAGGGTAGCCGAAAAGCTCAGCCGATCAAGTTTCGCGGAAGGATCAACCTTTTACCAATCATCAAAGGACCCCGTGCAGCTTTTCAATGTGCTTTCTACTCGTCCTCCGTGAATTGGCTCGGTTTTCAGCTCGGAAATCCGGGCAACCTATGCAGACTGAGAGCTTGCACACAAAGCTCCCCCTGCTTTGTAATGCAGTTCCCGTACCTTTCGGAGTCTTGAATCGAGTCACGCGTATAACATCTCCACTCCCAGCTATTTCGTCCGTCGAATTTTTTCCCGGCAGTAGCTGCGATGATGCGATTTTCGTCATGGTATTTTTTTTTTTCTTTACTATTTTTACCCTCCGTTTTACAACGAGTTTTCAACAAATTTACAAATTCAATCGCGGAGGGTGCATGGATTGGATCTCTATCGCCTCAGGCGCGATACTGAGAATATTTTCACTTCTCCCAAGTCCCGAGAACTTTTACCCGATATTACAGTCTCTTCTCTTTCGGTTATCTTTAAGATATATTACAATCATACCTTCGAGAACTGTGTTACATTACACGTCAGCTCATATTTCCTACCTCAAATGTCTGTTTCCTATCCGAAGACTCGTTAGAATGCAATTTCTAACCTGTTTCAAAAACCAAAATATTTCCACCAACGAATCCATCGTTTTACTCAACACGTATTACATTACCATTCCACTTCGTTAACAGATGGAAAAGTTACAACCGCGAACGTCGTAATTAGGTGAGGAAAAATTGACTTGTATATCTGAACAGATGGTTAATTCGTGCATTTCTGAACAGCCGCTTTGGTATCTTGTAATTATGTGAAAACTTAATTAGCGCTAAATTAGTTTGGTCGGTTGGGAAACGCGAAGCAAGCATCGCTTCGAACATAATGTATAGAGAACGAGCTGCTTTTCGATGGGGAATACAGACGGGAAATTGCTCTCGCACAAAGTGATCTTCAGAGGTACATAAACACAGTTCTATACATCATACCGAATGTGTAGGTGTAGTCCATTATATCACTCAAATGGCAGAATCAGACTTAACTGCCCCTCCCCCCATACCCCCTCCTGCTATAAATCAATTTCGCCCTTTATGCCAAGCAACATCCGATTAAGTTATACGCGAAATTCCCGGCCTCAGGCCACCTGGGCCATAATAAAAGCTCGGCTGATTATTACATTGACATACACGAAATTCAAGCAAAGTCAATTACCCCTAATTTCATTCAACATGTAACGGCAATGAAATCTTCCACCGAGGTTACAGAGAAAATGAGCTTCAAGCTCATGCGAATTAGTTGATTTGGCACCATTCATACAATATGTGACGTAAGACTGCCGAAGATAGCCTCAAACACTGGATAATTTCATAAATGATAGAAAATTGAGCATAATAATATTGAGAAACGTTTTATAAAAAATTTTGCTAACGATTATCAATGTGATGATATTAGTAATTTATTACTACAAAGAAGGAATAAAACAGCTCGGACCTCCCGACCGTTTCATCCTTCATTTTATAGTTTATTTGACTATATTTTTTTCGTTATTTCTGACTTTTTTTTTACGAACATCCGACCAATGTGACTCCGATATTGACCTGGATTTCTAATCAGCAGAAACACGCCTTCTCGCAAGTGCGGCTTAAACGAAAGCTGGAATTCGTTATAACTCAATTATATCTACCCGGAAATGTGCGGGTGGATTCCGAGAGAACCAACTAAGGCACATCAAACGCCTGGACCTCGGATGGAGTCCGCGTAATTGGTTAAATTTTGGCAAATGATCAAACGTGGGTTATACAGAGAGAGCGGGTCATGAAATACGCGCTTCACCCTCTCGTGGCATAGGTATAGGAAGTATGTAACCCGCAAACTATACTGTTATACTCACCACAGGTAATTGCGCGTGAGATTAATTCATCGAACCGGGTTCGGGGCCTTTCAGCCTAAATGTTCGATAACCAGAATTTCATTTAATTACGTATTTTCAACCCGCGGCATGTATTTTGCGAAGGTTTTCTAAATTACGTATAACGCATCACTATCGATCCCCACATATCATGCACGCATGTTAGAGAAACTGCATTGTATTTTGGTCGAGAATTTTTTATTTATTTTTTTGCATGATCAGTTTTTTCTTTCTTCTCAAGCATTGAATGAGACAAGATATCTCTCGATTTCACCGAGAAAAATTTATTGTCCGCTGGTAACGAAATTCTATTCGCGAGAAGGAAAAAATTTAGTCGTGGTTACGAAACATGAAAAAAGTACTTTGCATGTATACAATCCAATAGTTTGATCCACTGAAGCATGAACTTATTTCTTTCTAAAGGATATACTTCTCCCATTTACTTATTCTTCGAGTAATGTCGTTTATTCCGCACAAGTGAAAAAAGATTCAGTTCTCTTTCCGTAAGGAAGAATAATACTCATTGTTTTAAAAAAATTTTCCTTCATTCGACTAATCAACTTAATTCAACTAGACCAAGTTTCCTAATAACGATAAAGCGTTTTTCTTAGTTTCTTAGTTTCTTAGTTAGATCTTGAATCGTGAAAAACATGGAGAATTTCACAGTATTCGAACTTTTCTGTGGATCAAAACCGACAACACTCTACGCGTGCAAAACACCCACAGAGATGGTCATGCATAAATCGCACACATGGCAAGAGCAAGAGTTTGCATAACGGTGAGAACGTCGTCATCAGAAGTTGGTAAGTTGAACCACAGACAAGGGGTTGAATGAAGGGTCGAGGAGGTTCACCTCGAGGTCCTGAGGGATGCCGATAGGTAATAGAGATGCGGAAGTTTCGGGCTCATCTCGTCGCTGGCGCGTTACGTGTGGTTGTGTTGGTGGTGGTCCTTCCAAATTAGTATAGTTTGCCTGAAACTATTTTCATATAAGCCGAGGCCCTGTTTTCGCAATCACACGTATAAATTATACAGCCCTGTGTGTGAGGTACGCAGACGCATGTCGCCATCCGCCTGACCGTGTTATTATACCTAAAACATTAAAAGTCCACGCGCGTCTAACCCCTGCCAACTAATTACAACGAGCGCAATGCGCATCGCGAGAATGATCCAAGTATTTCGATCGAAATCGGCCATTTGTGTGACAAAAAAATCGTTCGGAAAGCGAATGAAATGTCTTATCGAATTAAAGATTTTTTTTTTTAGGTATCCGAGAAACGTGTACCCCATTTTACAAACGTCTAGAACAATTTCTGAGGTTCTTTCCTTTAAAGGTTCCCGCACTGCATGTAACCCATTTACAGTACTCAGACCTCAGGACTCCTTAAGGTTCTTGTTCCAGGTTGATAATTGGACCAATTAACGCCGCCAGGAACAGCGCTAACTCACAATCCCGCAGCCTCTTAGTCCCGGATACAACAGCCGTGAATATACACTTGCGCCCACGTCGCGTGATAATTTTGGTGGTGAGTCTGAAGGCCTCCCAAGTAGGCAGAGACGGTCTTCCCGCAGCGGTAGCGGCACTAAATTCTCGTTAAAACGAAACGTTGCTAAAAATCATCAACGCGGGTTACGAGCCCGTGGCCTACAAGCGGGGAAGAACCCTTCTCCAGATGCTCGAGTATCCTCTTCCGTCATTTAAGTCGCGAGTTCCCTTCTCGCGACCTCCAGACTCTCATCTTTGCATGCTCCTGCGACGATGAGGCGTGAAACTATGCTCCTTTTCTTTCTTTACGTTCTGTGCACTTTGCTTGCGAAGTATGAAAATGGGAAGAGGGAACACAGGAGCATGAATAACGAAGATAGAGGGGTTGAATTGCGTTGAGGACATAGTGCGCATGCGTGGACGCGAGCGCATGCGCAGCGAGGAAACGGTGTGTGGATCGGTGCGCCCTCTGGGCTTCAAGCCGGTGCGTTAAAGCCACCAAACGGTAGGTTTATTGATCAGGAAAAGAGAGATTATGGATGAAAGGTCGTTTTCTTTTGTAAATTGTCTCTATATGGTAGACCTCGCTACTCGGGAAAGCGTGCAACGAAACACTTTGTCGATACAGTTAGCGCGGAAGAGAGGGGAGAGTGCAAGGGACGCGTTAAACGCCTACCAATTTAGCAGCAACGTCTCGGGTCATTAAAATCGCGTTTGATTAGAGAGAACACCTTTACGACCTGATATACAGACGAGTTACGCACTCTGGTACAGACAGCGATGTTGTGCGTGTGGAACCCACGTGGTGCGAGTTAATGACCAACGTGGACCGCGAAACGGCGAACATGACGGGTGTTCGACACGAATTAGTGAGATTTGACAGCACTCGGCGAAAGGGAATGATCGGAGCAAAGGATAGACAGGAGCAAAGTGGTGTACTTATGGAAAGTGGTTGAGTGTTACAGCGAGGTAATTCGAAATGTATTCTTCTGTTTATCAGGTTTTATTCGAACCTTCAAGAAAAGTGGAAGATAAACGAATTTCTTAATAATTTTTTGAACTCCCCAACTTTGCCTCCAGCCTTTTTCCCCGAAATTGGGATATTATTGTACAATTTCCGAAACCCTGTTGTTTCTAATTCCGCAATGTGTGACAGCAGCTAAATATAAAGGCTAAGGCCACGTCGAGTCGCAACGCAGCGTAATATCGTGAAATTGAAAAATCGATTGAAACTACGCGAGGGTCGTGTGCCCCTCGAGTATCTTATAACGCGAGTATACGGGTCCCCCGGCATGTTATCAATTACGTTTTATACTGTCGGGACTTGGGTCACTCCCAATTAGATGCAAGAGAGGCGTCCGGCGGCTATCGGATGTGCAATATAGACTGTACGTCGGACTGGGAACAGGTTTAATTGATAAATTAATGCATGAGCGTCGCAGCCCGTAATATGTACACACGTACGTATTAAACGCTGCACTTAACGTTAATTATACGCATCACTGTGAGGCTGCAGTTCGAGGACCGAAAGCGTCGAGCTAAGTGAAAAACTCAACCGTTCGCACAAAAACGAATTTGACGATGCGATACGAGCACAGGAAAAATCACGCACGATTGGTAATCCATGGAAACATTCGACTGCAGTCATATTTGAACGCTCTAAGAAAATCAACATGGCTGCCGGTGACACGCTTGCGATTTTCTTTTGACTGGTAAGGCACTTTCAGCGCTTGTTAGTTATCGAATTTTATTCCAGGCTGAAGAAAAGTATGGCACGAACTGCTCGGCTGCCATTTCACGATCGACGAGTGCCCATCAACTAAATATTCAGCTCTCGCAATTCATTCATGGCTCCGTTTGTGGGCGCATGGATTTCCCGTGCGGTATTACCTTGCACGGAATGTTGGGGGACGGCGGGTATGATCATGAATAAAAATGTACCCACGTAGTGGCTATCCAACGTTTCTCCAGTTTACCTGGCTGCACGAAGGTTATGCTTTTATACTCGAGTTACGGTGTATAGGAATAAAGTTTGCGCTACTTGTAGACCAGTTCAGGCAAATATCATATGCGTTTCCCAGCGTATGGGAAAGAACAGACTTTATACAGACGTAACTGTTTCCCCCATACCGTTCGAACTTTTCCTCGATACGAAACTCGCTCCGATGTATAATAGCCTGTATTTTGCATCACGAATCCGTCGCGACTATTTTTTGTCGGTTATTTTCGGTGCCGAATGCAAATCTGTCGAAAGAAACTTTCTCTCGCCTCCCTTCTTTTTAAGAAAATTTCTTTCCCGTGACGAGGTATTTTGCAATGAAAATTAAAAATAAAAAACATAAAACGGCTTGTAGCGACAAAACAACGCAATCTGCGTATGCGGCGGGTAGCAAAAAACCGTCGCCGCTTGAGGTGGCGCCGGTTGCTGCGACCGATCTTTCAGGGTCAAGAGCCCCTTCGACCACGTCAAACTGGGCCCAAGGTCCCGCCGGCAGACGGGGACTGACCCACTGCCCTTCAGATGTCCCCCTGCTCAGCCGGGACCACGAAACGCTACCAACTGCGACCAGCCGTGTCTCACACCGCCTGAACCGGGGGTGGTAACCGCTACCGATCAATTAAGAAACCGGTTCGCCGAATAGCCGGTAAATAATAACTTCGAAACATTGCTGCTCGAGGTGCAGATCGACAAGTATAATGAATTTTAATAAAATCCACGTACTCGAGATTCAGAAAGGAACTGAAAGTTTTTTCTCATTTTTTGCATATTCAAAACTGTGACTTTGGTTCTGTTAGTCAAACCCTTCGGCGAAAAACAAGAACAGCATCTTTACCGGTGGGAAAAATCAGAACCGAAAGAAGAATTTGAAAGAGATTTTGTGGCTCACTTCTTGCTAATTCATTTCTCTAATTTCAAACTTCAAAATGGGACGATAAAAATTTTATAGTTAATCTTGAACGCAAATTAGAAACGAAACCTCCAAGTTTTTTCTGGTGTCGATTTTTTTTTTTCTTTTATTCGCACCGAAGCTCTTTAGCAACTAAATCCAAGTGAGAGTAACAAGTGAGCTAGAAATTTCTGTGACCGTCTGAATGACGTATGACATTGAGCAGATTTTTTTTTAACAACAGATTTACCCGCACTTTGTGTTCCTTGACTTCAGAGAATTTAGAGAAAATTGAAATCGTACCAATGATTAATTTTCTTTTTTTCCACGACGAAGAGCTTGAACCGTCTGAAATCTTTCTTCAATTTATTTTTCTCCAGATATCCAGATTTCGGAGATTTCTCTTTAAGACCTCCGATTCTATTCTGGCGCAATAGCTTACAGACGATTTTCAGCAACGCATAAACCGTCGCGAGTAAATCATGCGACAAAGTCTCGGACTAAATACTGTCTCGATTATCGGATTCTTCGGTGTTGAGCTACTCGCCAGTTTGTGGGCCGATTTAAGACGGTTAAGCTGGTCGCAATTTTGCAGATTAAAGTCGCGGCTCGTTCGATTGAAATGCGTTTTACGTTAGGCTCGAATTTCGAGATCAAAAAATTCGACGTAAATTTACATGTGTGTTACAAGGATTGGGTTTGACATGGATCGCGAAATAATACGGGTGTCTGACTTGGTCAACACTTAATAAATACACATAAAAAAAAATACAGACTACGCAAATAGCCGATTTTGACAATAATCCGGGATTTTTTCAGAGACGGTTTTAATGAAACACATGGTGGATTCATCGATGGCAGATAAAGTTTTAACCGAGCGTTTTTGTGTTACTTTAAACGTCGTCCAACGACTGACAATAGACACACTTGTCTCGACGATAACAGCGCTAACTTTATGTTTTCACACCTGTTCCGTTAGCTGATCGGAATGAATCACGCAGGACCAACTGCAGGCCGTTGCCCTGCTGCACTACTACTGATCTCGGGCGTTTGCTACAGGTACGTTAGTGAATTAACATATTTTATTCCGACCTGATCCCTTCTGAAAAATACATTCTAATATTATGCAGACTTCTGATCAGGTCTCTACAATCATGAAACTGGCCTGAAAACGGCTGCGACATGAGATCGGGGTTCCAAATTTAAAGAGTGAAGCGCAGTTTAAATAAAAACCTTCTTTTCTCCGAGTTTCTTTGTCGGTGTAACGAGAAATCAGAGATTCTGAAAACTGTAAATAAACACAAAAAAAGAAGATATACGGATTACATAAAAAGACTTACAGATTCTTCTAAAAGTTCGTTTCCGACGTTTGAACCACTATTTTTCAATTCGTCAATCTCGATATCGCAAAATTGTAACCAGTGACATAAAAACAACCGCAGAGACTAAATTATACCAATAATTGAATACCAAGCCTAAATTGAAGAGAGCTTCCATAAGAATTGATCCGAACCTAACCGGTATCCTCAAAGGGTAGATCGATCTTCGAAGATAAAGATGCACGGGCGCGAAAAGGAGGAAAAAGGATTGCCGCATGAAAAATCGCGTTTAAAGACGGGGACTGCAGGATTGACCTCGAGAGTGCGAAGACACGTGTTCTCGGAAGGCGTGCAGCGAATCTGTTTGTGAATTACGAGACAATTTCGCGGAGTGGCCTGGGAGGCGGCTGAGGAGGAACGGGACGGGACGAGGCGAGGTGACGTAGACATCGCCGACGTGGATGTACGCGAAGGGCGCAACGCGCGGGTGGCCGATGACCTCGTCTGGCTCCCATGGTTCGTGCGCGAGGTTCTCCGACCCCCAGCTCCGCGCCCACGCGCACCAGAAACTCTTCCGTCACCGCCGAGAGGCCGCGGTCAACGGTTCCTCAAGCGGAGGCGAAACCCGTCCGATTCCCAGAATTAATCATAAGCGAAACTATGCGACATCCCGAGGAGCCTCTTCTGCCGCGGTGTTGTCCGGAACTCGAGGCGGCGTCGTGCCATTTTCCGCAAATCCTGCAGAACGCGAGGCTCATCGATCTTTCAAGGGGATGCTCCTATTCCCTGCACGAGCTTACATATTCAAACTCTGACTTAAGATTACTTTCCGCAGACTCAAGGACGCCCCGGTCGTACAGTCAGGTCCAAAATATGTCGCAAGAAAAACTTGATAAGACAATCATACGGATCAAAACGTCTAATTGAGCTATGAGAAATCCGATCTCCACTGTCCGCCTGCTCGCAGGCAACCCGAAACACAACCCGTTACTTTCTCACGTGCTGTAACTTGGGTTGCCTTCGAGCAGGCGGGTGCTGCAATTTCTTTTCATATTAAATCTCTCGGTAGAAGGAATTGCGAACCAAAAACAACAAATTTCTAACCACCCAATTTCAACTGTATTTAAACACATCATATTTCATCCAATTCTGATTTAAAATAAGCTCAATTTATTCGTTAATTAAATATTCTTTACGAATCGTATGATACAGGTTTTATTCTTGAGCTCGCTTGTTAGATAGTGAAAGAAATTCGACATTTGCAGTTATAATTTACAGGTAAATCTCAATACTTAAAAATTGTTTCCAATGTAATCACGGGGAATTTTTTAGGTTAATATAATAAGATTGCCTTCATTGACAATTCCTAAACCTTTATGTTTCATCACAATTTCAACACAATACTTTTTTCCTCAAACTACAGTCCAGATATATCCTTAACGCTATTCTTCATCACCTGCCCTCATTAATGAAACTAAATTTTAAATAACTTCATACTACTTTTGGTCATGGCTTTGCGACCGATTTCAGTGGGCTTCGAATTACTCTGCACTACTAGCTGGACTTCCACTTAGCTCAAAAGACAATTCATGTTGAATGATTCCAAGCGAGTTCATGCATTCGGTTTCAAGTGTTTTGGCTTGGGTAATTGAGGAGTGGTCAACGACACTGAAGGTGATTGCAAATGATTGTATAAAATTGTGAGAAGCCAATTTTACATCGCAACGTGATTTCATGATAATATGACAGGCATCTTTCAGAGACTTCCCACGATTGTGATGTTATACGTAAGATTGTAGGTACATGTTACCCAGTGCGAGCTGGAGTGATTTTATTCAGCGTGACTCGGCAAATTACTTCAGATGTACAAACTTTTCACGACCTCAAGCGACCACTATCAACTTTGTAATGCATGACTCGAAGCTAGATCGAAAAACTTTTAACGCGGAGAGCGCGATGAGACTTGATCGTGAAGAATTATCGGGAATTTATGACCTATGACCGGTCGGATTTAAAATGGGTATTCAAGGAGAAACCGCGTGCTCGTTATAAGATGAAGTTGAAAAATGCGAGGACAATCCCTCGAGCTATTGACGCATAGAAAAATAGTTAGAAACTTCGAAACCCCAACCTTCGATCCTGCAGGACAAATGTTCATCAACGCATAGGTAAACCCTTCTCGTTAGCATCGAATGTTCCAGAATATTTCCTCGCTTCCCGGATCGAACAGACTCTTTAATCGAGACACTCAGCCTTGAATCACACCTTTACTCCCCATTTGACGTCATTAGTTCAGTGACTCATTACTTCCGGGACTTGTTTAACGACTTGCTTTCGGTGCGCGCCGAAGGCGATTTGTGGGATAAATACATCATGAAAGAAATTTTACGCGTTTCCTCATGTACGCGGAGATCGGTTTGAATCCGCGGACTTCGCGTTTGAGGCGTTCAGATACCGTCTGAGCTGTTTCATATCCCGCAATGCATTCCCACGGCATTGGAAATCCGTTAAAAATCCAAGCCGTAAGCTCCATATTTGGTCGAACAAGCGTCCGCCTTGAACCGCGGTTCAGCCAAGCAAAAGATTTGCATATAGCGCCGTACATTCGTTCAGTTTCTGCGGACGCCGTGTAGCTGTGCGCTTCTCTCAGCCCCTTAAGAGAGGAATTAGCGACAGAAGTGGAAACTCGAAAAACGGCTAGACTCTCATCAGCCGTTCGTCGAAAATTATGCCGACGTCTTCTTCTCAATATTACACATCCTCTGTAATATGGAAATTAATTTTTACGCTCGTGATAAGACACGGTAGATACGATCCTGCATTACCGTGGTCTCACTTTTATGCGGCATAAACTCAAGCCGGAGTAATTTTCGCATCCTTAATGCACGTTTGCAGCCTCCACCGGAGAATCGGATATGTTTATACACACGCTCATCCACATATCCGTGTTTATATATTCTCGGCAGATTGTCGGGACTCCGTACAGCCGACGGTATGCGGGGCGTGCCGATAAACTTATACTTTTTGCCGCATGTGCAGCTTGGAAATTGTTAGACCTGAACCCCAATGACTACCCAATTAAAATTATGAAAATTATGCTTACCCTTGAAAGAGATATTCGAAGGTAAATTTTATAACTGACAAACTGTCACGAATATTTCTCGTTGTAACTCTTTACCGGAATTTCGAGTTATCAGAATTTTTCACTTCGATTTTAATTCTTTTCAGTCAGTCATTGCCAGAGTCTACATTCTTCTGAAATTGATATTCCACAGTTTCGAAATATATCCTACAAAAATTACAATAAGCAAAACTTCTTACGTTCTTAAGAGGATGCTATAGTCAGTTTTTAACGACTGAACAATGTAACAATATTTATTCTGAAAGCCTACACGGCACTGATCCGAAAATGCCGCAATGAGCTAAATTTGATATGCATTGTCGGATAAAATTGTCAAAAAAACTTTCTGATTCCGTGTGAAAATAGCTCCAGGAAATGTTTTCCTGTGAGAAGTGGTAATCCAATTATAAGAATACATTTCTTGGCATGATTGTTGCGTAAAATCAAAACTTTTTTTTTCTCATATTTCTATTCGGAATTCCATGCTGAAATGCGCTGAATGTGATATTTTCACACACCATTGATGCGCGGGCTTAAATAATAATCAAAACAAGTTACATCTAAGGCGATCGGTAAGGTCTGAACTATAGCATCCTTTTAAAGTCATGAATAATCTCACGAATTCGACGGTCAGCTAATTCTTTCGAAAATAATTTGATCCGTTAAAGTCAATTGCCGACCGACAAAGACATCGGTTTACCGGTAACTGATACCTACGATTGAAATTGATCAATTTCTATAAACTTCCGATAAGCCCCTCGAAAGCACCTGATCACGCCAGGTGGTCGAGACATGGAGCACCACTTACGGCTCAAGGTTTGACGTAATTCCCAATATTAGTTATACTCCTTGGCTATCGCCGCTCGGCAGCAGCAGCGGCTAGTCGATCGCATTCTTCCCAGCAATTCTCCTTCATCGCGTTCATTCCCGGCCGGAGGGAAGAAGCACGGGTGAAAATGAACGAAATCGAATTGAAATTCTCTCCCTCCTGCCACGCAGTCCGGCTAGCAAGCCCATTTACTCGTTTATTTTTCACTCCGATCCTTGCTCGGTCCTTCCCAGGACCCTGAAAATCGCGTGTTCTTAACGCAACTTGATATTTGGATGACAGGCGTGATTGTATAGTGTAATAGACATGTTCAAGTTCGATTTTAATCTTGCAGCACACCGTCTCCAGACAATCAGAACCAAACTGTTACACACTACGTGAACCTCTACATATAGCGAGCAACTCAATACCTTGTAGCATCCAAGTAATTTCAAATCATCACTTTCACTGTTCCGAAAAGCAAAATTTTCAAGCAAACAATTGCAATTTGTCAAAGTCTGGACACGATTTGTATAAATCCATGGTGATGATGATAAGACAAAGACTGCTCGTCGACTGTTGAAATTCTGTCCAGTGTAAAACTGTGAAACTTAGAAACTTGTAGAGATAATTTGCTCCAAGATTGAAAATCGAACGGCTCTCTGTGAGCTTATAACAATTCCCGAGTGGCTGATGATCCGTAAATCTACGGAGGTACATATCGCATCGCGTTTTCTCGAGCCAAAGTGTTTCCAGTCAAGTGCAAAGGACTCTGGGTGAAAAATAAGCGAGCAGACTCGGAGCCCGGGCTTCAGGGTCACTCGGAACTATTATGGGTACCATCGTCGTGACCGCGAGATGCAGCAGTTGATCCTCTTACCAGTCTCTGCAGCATGTTTGATCGCAAGGTTACGCGATTTGAGTAATTAGGTATAATACGAATAACACACGCACGCATGCATGCATGGATCAGTCTTTGCAGTAAAAACTGCGACGATTTTTTGCTCTTTCTTTCGAAGCTGTGAAGTTGTAGATATATATGGATGGGTATAACTTAGTATTGACTCACCGATACCCCTTTCCGCGTATGCCTCGATCGCAGAAGTGAAAATTCGTGTAACCAAAAACCGAACCGCTCGGAGTTTTGCTTAATCCAATATCGACCTTTCGCTTGAAATTTTCATCCCGATCCCAGACCAAGTGAAACACAATTTGTCCCGTCGTTTCGAGTAAGAAGAATATAAGGAAAGAGAAAACTCAGGGACTTTAACGAGTTGAGCTCGACGTATAAGTCTTCAACCGTTACCCAACCACTCATCTTAACCAAATGCGATTACAGTGTAGCGGTTCGTGCACACTCTCAGCAAGGGTCATGATTGGCTTTCGAAAAACTTTCGAAAAGCTATTCTCACCTTTTCCTATCGGCTCACGTGAAGATATTTATCATAACAAAATTATACCTAATGCCAACTTAGTAACAAAAATTAATCGTAGAAATGTTTAGGAATTTTTTTTTCGTTTTTCCGAAATACTCGACAAGAATTAATTATGATCCTTCTGCGTTTCTCAACATCTTTCTAATTTTCGATCATTTTTGCGGACAGTATCTATGACAGTAAGCAAGATTTCCCCGGAGTTTCTAAAAAATTTACAACCGTAAAAATTCAGTATAATTTATACAGCCAGAGAAATAAGGGGAAAAGAGCAAATATAGAAATGTCGGTAACAATTCATCAGGAAAAAATTCCTCTCGAAGGTTGGTAAGAAATACTATCACCTCACATCTGATGCCAGTTAAAGACCTATACGTATAATGCAGCATGCATGTATAGTGAAGAAAAAAGAAGGGAAAATAATTTTTTTTTTTTATTTTTTTTATTTCGAACGCCTGATGTATACTCGGTAACCAAACGAGACCAGTATATACATATACAACCTAAGGTTATGCAGGTAAAACGATACGTTAGAAGTGAATTTTTGTTAATCTTTTTCTGATCCTTTTCCTTTCCTTCGTTCCCTTTTTTTTTTTTTTCATCTTCTCTTCTCGTCTTCACTTTTATACCGCTCAACTCCTGACGCCTGACCTCCGATGCATTCGACTCAGCCGAGGTGATGTGATTTTAATGACTCGCGCGACTCAAGGCCTCCAAGCCCGTAAGCTTACGGCTCGGATCCTTTCCCTATATCCTGCCGAGCGAACGTGGTGACAGCATCACTTCTACGGTTATCCTCGTCGCCAGTGGCGAGAGTCAGCATTGCGAGATAATTCACCGTGGGACGGATGTGTTTGTGGATGCCGTATGCACATATTTACATTATACCTAGCCACCCGAGCAATCATGCAGGCGGCTACTTTCCAGACGCCGTCTCTACGGCAGCTACTTTACCCGGAAGCTACTATTACTATATACCAGCGTAAACTTGAGCTAGAGAACATCGCATCGGTGCAGGGAACCTTCGACGCCGTAACGACCCGGCATATGGATTTAATGTAGAAACAACATTAGGCGCTGCACAGATTCCCTGATGCTGCATGTATAATGTTATACCTGCAACTGCACCTATAAACTCGGAGGAAATCGGTGATCGCCGCAGAGTTTACGGCCCGCATTATGGGTTATATATACGTTTTGGTATGCAGATTTTGATACGGTAATTACGGATATTGGCTATCTCGGATGGGATATCTACTAGTAGGTGAACCGCACGTCTTCCAGGATACACTTTTGTCGAATAAACCTGTTTCATGTTGGAAACGTTTTTACCGATTTTGATGGCGGCGGGTGTGATTCTGGTATACGGAACAGACCATCTTCAGGCTGTTAAACGCGCTCGCTGCTGGTAATGCCACTGGCAAAAAGGCGCCTTTCATTCTCACCAATAATACCGTATAATAAACTATAAAATGGAATGTCTGCTGGCTGTTTCAGAGATCTGAAGATGGAGAATATCATGTTACAGGACCCCTGGAAAGAGCGAATAAAAATCGTAGGTGAGTAACGCAAAGGTATACCTTCGATTATCGCCAGATTACTGTAAAAATAAGAAGTCAAATTTCTTGAAACCTAAAGCAGAGAAATTATTCTTTAGATGAAATTTTTTGTCACGAAGCAGCGTTGATCAGATTAGAAATTGACCAAATTGTGAATATAATTTTTAATTTCAACGTTGAAATGAAATCAACATGGCCGCTGGGTTGCCACGCTTGGGATTCGGTTTCGACTCTGCGATTTTTTTAAACGCAGGAAAATCATCAAACGCTGATTCACGTGAAACAAAATGATGGCAAGAATAGTTCAGTTCTAATTTCATCATCGACGAAAGCCTAAAACCTAAGAATTCAGCTTCCGAAGTTTGACCGCAGGTGTCAGTGCGTGCAATTATTATGGTACTTGAAACAAAAATCTTGTTACAGATTTCGGGCTAAGCAACATGTACACCGGTGAGAGCCTGCTGAAAACACACTGCGGTTCGCCGGAGTACGCGGCTCCGGAACTGTTCGTAGTTGGCAAGAGATACGGGCCGGAAGTTGACTTATGGAGTCTGTAGGTTCCGTTAAAATGATCGTTTTCATACGCCAACCGAAGATAGATAATAGTGAAAACTGTCGAGGAATACATTGGGGGAAGCATTAATCACGTGTGCAAGCACCGTCTGCAGACAGGCTGCAGCTGTGATTTAATTTCCCCTGATGCGAGGTTGTTTTCAGGAGAATCTGATACCGGGATCGTGTTTTCGAAATGCGAACCGAAGACCCCTGATCTTGATACTCGTAATATTCGCATCCGTTTAAATTGCTTCTTTTTTTCCTCCCTTCTTTTCAAAAGGGGAGTCGTTTTCTACGCAATGGCAACCGGTCGGCTCCCCTTTCAGAGCCCACGGGACGGTCAGACGTCATCCGAGGAACATAGGAGAAAACTTTTGACGCAAATTAACCGCGGCCTTACTCAGGCCCAGAAGAAGACTATCGCCTCGATGTCAGGCGAGTACAGGAACCTCGTTAATCGTCTGCTAGTGCCCACAGCTCACAAGCGGATCACCATTCAGGAACTTTGTTTTCATCCCTGGATCGCGAACAGGCTAAAGAACGTTGCCTCCAAGGCTTCGCAGGCCGATCTTATTGCTCTTGAACACAACACGGTAATCACTCGACTGTTACGAAGTTTCATCCTTTGCAGTCACAATGCTAAGTAATTTCATGGTAGTCTACGGGGTCGATTCGGGTCAGTCGTTTTAAATAAAAATGATCCTCGGACAACTATCCGCCCGATGTAAATCAAGAAATTACGGAACGTGCTTTGAGCATTCCGGATTACGTACGAAAAGTCGATTTGTAAGAAATCAAGTGGCAATGTATTTGAAAAAAAAAAAATATCGTAAGGAGATCAATACGCAAAAAGACACTTTCACTCAAAAAATCATAACTTTGGTACTTTTGTATATTTTCAACTAAAATTTGATGGTGATACCGCTTACATGTGATACTTTTGGGGGAAAAAATAGTTCCACCAAAGGTATTTATTCAGCACGCACCATGTTGTTTGAGCGAAAGTCAGGTCAACACTGAAACTTGATTCTAATGACTAACGGTCCGTACTTATAAGGGGAACCTTAAACCCCAGGTATATGGTGACCAAAGTCCCGTTTGAAGCCAGGGACTATTAGATATTTAGGCCGAAAGATGATCGACGAATCGATTCTACCCAGTGTGACTACAAAGGGTTAATTTCAGAATTATAATATGGTACATTCTCTGAAGTTTTTCATTTAGGATCTTTAAGTCCGCATGAAAATATTTTAAGGATACTTTTCATTTTCCAGATTGTCGACGAGATAGCCAAGGCTACTAACATGGACAGAACGTTTATCGAACGAGATATACTTCAGTCTAAGTACGGAGAGATAGGTGGAATGTACAATATCAAGTGAGTGACGGCAAAAACGAGGGGTGCCAAATTACACTTTAATTTTGGAAGATGAATACACAATATTAAATTACGTCTGCACTTTCGATGCATTCGGCTAGAATAAAACTCGTATTTCTGTTTTTACATCCTGAAACAGAGCTCACGTGATGCGACAAGTCGGATCCTTCCATGCCTTCAAGGCGAGGTCCTGGATCACCGCAACACAACCCGCAAGATACACGAGCGCTCAAAATAACCATACCACCGAAAATTTCAGGTGCGTTTACGTAATTTTATTCTGGAGGATGGTTTCACCCCCTTAAAGTGATTAATGGTATATAAACAAAATACGTATAGTTTACAAAAAAAAATTAAATCCTATAAATCGACCTGAGATAACTTCCTTTTAAGGGTGAATTATCAGCGGAAAAAATTCAGTTTCGATCTTACTAAGTCACCGCGAGCAATTTCCTCCACAGGCCAGCTGGATTTCACGTAAATCCTGAATCTACAAGCACCACTTCGAGGCGCAGCATGGTTTTCCAAAGATCACTGCCTTCGGAACTGGCAGCATCCTCGAACGGAGGCTCCAGAGGTGGCACGTGGACCCCGAAAAATTCTAAAACAACTTCTTCCGCCACATGTCCAGCTCATGGAAATCATTCTGCAACAAGTCCAGGAGTTCAGGGTTCGGTGGCGCACCACGTCAGGTGGGAAAGCAGCGCGGACCGCATGCAGAGCCACATCATAGCCAAGACTATCAACAAGAGGTAATCTCATTCGCAGGTAGTAAATACGAAATTGATCCTTGATATTCGACACACCTTTAAACGTTATAGTTTCCAATCCTCACTCGCAGAATTAAAGTTCAGTATTTGATACAAAACGCTGTGATCGATCGTCATTTCTTACTTAAACCCAACGAGTGATTGACTCAACTAAATTGTTTCGTAGGACATTGAATTTCGTAAAATCATATTTGAAATGTTCTCTATCAAATCATTGTATATTCAATCAACCAAATGACTTTTGAAAATATAATGTATCTGTGACCAAACGGTTCTCTTGCAATAAATTTAAAATTCTATTTGGTTCAGCATGTAGTAAGGAAAGAATTTACTTGGATAAAACCAAAATTTTTTCCTAATGAACTCATCGTCGTTCACTCAAAACTACAATAGTTGTGACTATAAGTTTGGGTTCCTTGTGATAAAGAGATATTTCGCTCTACGGAAACAATATTCCACCAGATAAATAAACTACAAAGTCGGTTCTTCTGAAAATTAGTTTCTTCTGCACAGCGTCGCTGGGTTCGCAGAAAGGCCAGTAACCCGGCAGCCAAGTCAGCCAATGTCGCGAATTGTTCCACCCCGTGAAGTCCGGACAATCCCAAATGTTCATCCGGCTTATCTGCGTCCCGAGATATCCCTGCATCACGATCCAGTCGAACATTGGATAAACCAAAAGTTAAAGAACCTGGAGAAGCGTGATCGAAGTTGCCTCCGGGAACAGACCCATCATGCCTCTTCTCAGAACGTGAGATTCGATTTTGATTGATTTCGCACATGATGCGAATCGGCAAGAGATATCGCATTCTTCCGAAAATTTTTATTTTTCATTCCTCGTACCAACTTCTTTCTCAAAAATTTTCCCGTTCATTTTTCGATTATCGATCCATGCGCTTTTCACTTACAATACTCGTATATAATAGCTAGGTTGTAACTTTTTATCTCAACATGCTTATTTTATCTTACTGTAATCCGTATTAATAATGGTTAAGAACTGCAATGCGCAGAGTGAACAGTTCCAGCCTGTAGCAGTCGAGGCCGAATATGACGCGCGAAACGATCGACCCTCGCCACCTACGATTCAAACACTCTGCAAAGACATCCGCTCGAACCAGTCGGGTGCAATGGGTCAAGGAGATCGAGTTACCGAGCGATGTTTCTACAGGTAAACCCTGAAAGCTGCAAGCTCGAATAGTTGCGGTCGAACCATTTTCAAAAAAGACGACCACGCAACCCTGTACAAAACGAACCGGAAAAACGTATTAGAACGTTATAAACTCAGTTTTATTTTTATCTTCATACCTTACTGCATAATGTTTTTGAAAAAAAAATCTACATTAAGCAAAGTATATCGAGCTTAAACTGCAGGTCTCCAGCGGCGAAAACGGATGTTCGAACGACGAGGGTCGCCCTGTCAACCGGAACCCGGACGTCAGAAAGAAACATCCGACGTTCAAGACCCCTGACTGCCTGCACCGAAAGCCACAACCCCTCGCTGACAAAGGCTGAACCTAAACACGGGGCGACCAAAACTTCTAACAAAGTAAGGTAGCCTCCGATCTCTAGGACTTGTGCAGAGGGTGAAAAACGTGTTGTATTGTCCTTCTTGGACATAGACCTTGGTGAAACTTTCTATTGTAAATTTCTTTCAGTTCAATATTTTCATATAGTATAATCGTCAAGGAAACATACCGAGTAAACTTGGGATAAAAAATATGCAGGAACATCGAGAGATTTTCGTTGAAATAATTTTCCAAAAGATTCATCTGGGTCCAATAAATAGTGGAAGACGCCATCTTGGCATTGAAAAAACAATTACGCGGTTGCAAAATCGTATTTAATTATAAAACTGATTTCTCATCGTAAATTTAACACTTTTTTAACTCAACACAACGAAATAGAAATCCTCTAGTTTACCTAAAGTTTTCTGCGCTTTCATAATCGTGTGATTTAACCTGATCCGATCAGCTGTTAGTCCAGTGGGACGCCATATTTCAACTGCTGCACCAATTTACCTCAGATATCTTCGGAAATTTGCAATATAGTAGTTTACATTGCGGCTGCGGTTTCTCGGAGCAATCATTGCAGTTTTCGATGAATCGTTGACTGAAGATATATAAAAACTGCCAGCCCTGGTTATCTTTTCGCAATAGTTTGCCGGTTGCGAGCGGTTACGAGGGTAATTCTAGAACCCTACACTTACCGATCTGTCGTATGGGATCCCAACGTAAAATCGATTCCGCATATAGTAGAATACTATAAAATTTCTCCCGGACCCACCACTTGTCTGACCTATTACGCCAAAATCCATAAAGACTAGCTGTCTTTACCGCTATCAGTAAACCTAAGGCTAAAAATAATCGATGCATCGATTAATCGAGTCCAAAAAAATAATCGAACACGACTGGATTGAATCGGGAAAAATGAATCGAATTAGTCGATTAATCGAGTTTGAAAAATAATCGATTAAAGTCGATTAATCGGTAAAAACTAATCGATTTAATCGAAAATCAATTATTTTTTGTCATTCTTACTATGTTACGTTGAAACGAGGTCGAAACGACATCGTATGCTATAAAATGGATGGAATTCTTGCGATTAGCGCGAAGAAGCAAGCAGCATTGAGCAGATCGGAGCGGCGATTCGGTCAGCGATCAGCGCCCATGAAAGACGATCGGCAAAAGTGTCGTCGCCCTGCAAAGGAGCTTCGCTCTCTCGACGAAGCCTCGCCGTCGCAAGTTCCGGGACTCCAATGTCCGACCAACTACGGGAGCGTCTGCAAAACGTGCGAGCCGAAATCCGACGAAGCGAGGCCGCGCAGCGAGAAGCGCCGGCTTTTCACTGTCATTTTAAAGAAAATTAAACGTATTCGAGGGAAACTGACATAATAATTTACTCCGCTCTTTATGCGATCACGTGGTTCGTTCGCAGATCCGTAGCGCATACCACAGATGTTTTCTTAGATCTATTGTTGTAGGTCTAGCGTGACTTCCTGTTTGGATAAACAGGACGTAATGATGTTTTTTTTTTTGATTCATCGCAATAATGTGATGAAACTCAAGCTAGAATAGAAAAAATACAGAATATTGGAAGTAAATTAGACATCGAAAATTCGAATTGAATTGTCTGAGCAATAGTATGGTTAAGGAAAAAACTTTATTTTTTTCTACATTTTTTTTTTATTTCTCTTTGTTATATTGGTAATAGAAATCATGAGTTGCGATTCAATTTTTGATGGGCAACATCTGAGTCGAAGTTACGAGAATTTAAAAATGTTGAATTCGAAATGCCAAGTGTTTTCAATTTGCTTCCGAGCTCGTGAACTGATAATTGTACATAGAGATTATTGCTTGAATTCTGTAAAGATTTATGAAATTGACAAGAGAAAAAAAAAAAAAATACTAAAATGGACTCAATTTACATATTATTTTATTTGGACATTCACCAACGTTGTTTATACGGTATTTATTATACATAGGTCTATATTAATTGTGTATGCACTTCTCATCTCGAAGAAACTCAAGTTTCTGGAAGGATGGAAAATTTAACGACGCAGAACACGTGTACATAGGTATAGAAAATAAATAAATTGATAGCGTTTGAATAACTGCGTCATGTTCTTCGGCAATCCATTAAAAAGAAATTGAAATAAAAACAGAATCGGAAGGAACGAGAGACAATGACAAATATTTTCCTAACCGAGTATACCAAAGAAAATTTATTTTCATATTATAAGTACAACGCGAGTTTTTGAACAACATACCTATACATATACATAAGCATTTCTATACAAGAAAAGATATGAATTTAGTTGTTTTTGAATGGAAAAAATAAGTAACCGACTGAGTATAATATAATATCGCTGGAGCTAAATGAATAAAAAATGGGTTTAATTATACGTATTAGGTAAAAAAGTATCACCCAAAGGAACTAAAAGTTAATACCGTATGCGGTATACCCTAATGCTTATACGATATTTATACAGCTGCTAAAAGCCATTGAAAATATTTTGCTTTCCTTATTAATACTGCAATATTATACTTTGAACAAATACTTAACAAATATATCCTGCAGCGATCATTGTCTATCATATACATGTGAGTTATTCGATTGTAATCCTGTTATTTTGTATTGCCAGCGAATAAGAATTGTTCTGTTTCTTTTTTCTTTTTCTAAGCAACAAAAGTATAAAATTCCAATAAGTATAAATACACAGTCGTGTCTAATACTGTTTCAAAATGTCAAATATTAACGTACGAGTACGGTGAGTTAATCAAAAGATTATCGTTAGTATTATTTGTTTCAATAAAAATATTTCAAGTATAACGATTGTCTCATATCGTCGTAACCAAGTATGATATAATATCATTTTAAATATCACATTTATCCGAAGCTCTTAAGGCGACAGAAATCCAGTCTGCGTGTATAAATCAGTCGATAAATTAGTAAAATTTTACTAAAGTATAATTAATCTGCTCCGTTGTCAAATCGACCAATTAATTAGCAAACGTAGTAAGTTATCAATGACTCGCACGTAAGACACATTTAAAAATTTACTTCTTCGATTTTGGGCGTTCTATGATCGGAGGAGGGGGGAGTGACGGTTCGCTTGGATTTCCAAGCCATACAGACTTGCTGAAACGGCCTTTTATTACAGGGGCTTGCCACTTACTAGTCGATAATATTGTCGTCGTTGGTCTCTCCGCCGTAACCGTGGCTATAGATATATTCCTGAAACGACAAAAAGATACATCGAATTATGAAACGAATCATAAATGACGAAACTTTGAATTCTTCTTCTGAAATTTAAACTTCAAATGTGTAAGTTACCTACTTCGTCCAGATTTTAAGTGTTTGGTAACTTATCTTAAATTCGCAGATATGTAGAATTCATGGATTTAATTTACATTCAACGGTTATAATAAATGTTATCCCTCTCACCCGTTCCTAAATTTCGATGTAAGTAAATTTGGCCGTCTGTTTTAGGAAAAATAAAGAAATTGCAAGATGGGTTACAGGAGAAAATAAAAAGGTGCTCGGGTCTATAGGAATAATATTTATTAAAAACTGGGCTCACATTACAATACAAATATCGAATGCATTAAATGCTAAATAATTGTGATAAACTTACATGGCTCTAAAACTGAGAACGGACATTATGATCTGATGTAAAGGAACTTATTGACGTAAAGTGTAAAATGATATTTTTATATATCTCAAATAAATTAGATACTTTGGTGTAAAACTGTGCGTAAACAAGGGGAAGAGAAAAGAGACTTCTTCATTTTAATACAGAAGTGATTTAATCCAAACAGATAGTTTTTACGACGTATTGACTATTGATTTATTTCTTCAATTCTTTATGATCAAATCTGTTGCTAAAAAATTGATGAGGAGATACGAGAAAAAGAAAGGATGATTACGTAAAGCGGTGAAAATTTTAAGATCACAAATCGTTACTCGCCAATCTGTTCTCAATCGATCAAATGTGAGAGAAAAGTAATGATGTATAAATTATATTACATAATTCAAAACGGAATTATTAATCGTTCTCAATTAGTGCCATGGTACTTGATTAGGATGACTGATGGAACCCAGCTTGTAGTACCTTGTGGTGGATAGCGGCGCCTGAGTTCCTGAGATCGAGTGACTCGGAGGTGTTGCTATCTGTGGAATTTCGGCACTGTGAGCCGAGGTTCCATCTCCCTTCAAAACTGCTACACATTTCCAATTATTCACGTAATTATCTTTCCATAAACGAACGCAGCCGTCATCTCCTGAACTCGCTAATATGGTCCCCATTATGTTCCAGCACACTCGCCACACCGTACAATAGTGATCATCAAATTGGGCAGCAGTCGTAATTTCAAACCGAGACAAACCGCTTTGAGCCGCATCTCTGAGGAGAAAAAAGAACACTTGAGGAGCAATTTTTTTGAATTTTTCAATGCCAATCATCATGCGTTTTTCTTAAAAACGATTTCTTCCCACTTTTAGCGAAACTTACTGCATTGGTTTGAGCGTTACAATCCGTACATCTTTGGTGGCTATCGCTAAAGTGTGAAAACTACGTCCCAAGTTGGGTGCAAATGCAATATCGTGCACGGGGTCAACAACGTTGGATAATGTCTCTGTTTTTGTCCACCGTCTATTGTTTTCCGAGTATTCGTATATGAAGACCTTGCCGCCACTTGATGCATTCGAGTCGTCGCTGCCAACTGCGAGCATAGGTGGATGGAGCCTGAAAAAAAAGGAAAAACACTGAACTTCCCCTTATTTTTTAGGTGTTGAGTTCCAGCAATATTGAAGAAAATTTTGACTATATATACCGCGATAATGAAGGATTCCATGTTAAACAACTGCATGGAAGTTTACAGCTAATTTCATGCTGCAGAGTCCACTGGCTCAGGTTCATCACATCTGGTGCTTCGTAAATTCTGATTACTCCATCCGCGCTACAGGTCGCAAGGAGAAGACCGAGAGTCTTTGGCGCAAACTTAACATCTGTTACTGACGTCCGAGAGTCGACCAAGTTGGTCCGGCGCACCCAATGTCGCATCCCTCGTTCACCGGAGCCTGAACCTTCGCCAACTGAAATTTGATTCGTACAATCAATATAAATGCTCTGCTGCTTATCGTTTTCCAATTCAAGATCAGAAATTTATACCAATTTCTTCCCAGACCGCTGCAGTTCTATCAAATGAACACGTTGCCAAAACCTGACCAAACTCGGGATGCGCCCAGGTTACTTTCCACACAGATCCGCTGTGTGCTTTCCATGATGCTGTCAAGTGCCAGTTATCGTGTTCGTCCTCGTCCCAAACCTAAGAAAAAATCATAACAAAATGAAAGCGTGAACGGAAATACTGCTGTAATATCAATTTTGGCAAAGTGAAGGAGTAGAGAAGAAAATATGTGATTATCCGAATGAAGTTGAGAATATGCGTGAAATGAGCGAGAAATTCGAAATTCGGTTGGAAGCTCTACTCACTTTGACAAACTGGTCGCTGGAACATGTTGCCATGCGTTGGCCATAAAAATCGTAAGCTATGTCATGTATCAGGTCCTTGTGTTCGGCATTTATACTATGGGCTTCAAACATCTTCTACTCTATCATCAACAATCACTTGTATTTATTGTTAACAAACCACGCCGCTGTTTTTTCCGCCTCTGGCGTACTTGCGACTCTACTCCTATTCCAACGGAAAACTAGTTTTAAGATTACAGGTTATGATTTCGAATGAGGAAAACTTAGGTTAAGGTTGAGGTTAGGATCGTGATAGAATACGCCAAGTTGAGATAGGATACTTTCGCCTAGCTTCACGCGAATCAGTTACCCGCCCTTCATTTCAGAGATTTATACTTGCAGTTGCCTATATGCAGGCGCAACACAAAATTACACTTAAAATTTTTAAATGTAATTACTTAAAAAATTTGTTACTTCCATCTGAAACAATTTTTTAGCTCCACCAACAGCTCGATTCAAAGATAAACCAGAAATGAGTACTTGAAAAAACTTTCGAAGCTTTGTTAACCTCTTGTTTTCATCTATCGGCTAAATCGAATATTTAGTAGATTCCGATAAAACTGTTCATTCGGCTATTCTTACAAAACATACATTTCTCTGTTCACGTAATTGTCTTGAACAGTGGTTCAAGATTTTTCGGACCATTGATTCCAAAATTAAAGTAAGCCTTTTCAAATATAGGAGCAAAATGAAGATGGTTGATTCAATATGATGAATTGAAATGGAGTTTGTATTCATCGACGATGGAAAATATATTTTCAATTAGTTTGCTCCAACGTGTAAAATCAGTAAGTTGTATTGGCTCGATATTAACACTTAAACTCGTATTCCTTTGTAGTTCCAATATCACAATATCATATACGGACTAAAGAAAATAAACCAATAATTTATGACTAACATCGTAGTTCTGAATCATCATAACAAATGCACTTGTATAGAGACATGGAAAATTATTATGAATATAAATGCAAAATCAGGGAATTATCAGGCTAGTTGGTCAATTCGATTTTTCAAAGACTCCGAATCGAACCAGGGAAAGGTAATTAAATAATTTAATTCGAAAGTAACATTCACTAAAATTCATGTTACATACAGCGACTTGAGTATAATACGAGTTGTTCATAAATATTCCAAATAATTACTTCACACTGAGATTCGTTGAAAAAATACACGTTCACGTATGAATATCTGTATAACAAAAAAAATTTTTTCATTCATCGTTAAGAACTGATTCATTCTAAAAAGGTTTCACAAACTGCTACAGTCCATGTGTCATATTTCGCGGTCAGTGTTGCACAATAGTACCAGATCTACCTCTAACGCATGTTGACATACAGCAGCGTGTTTTGGTTATATCTACACGTAAGAGTGTACTCTTCGAATACCAATAAATGTATTTGAACTTGAGGGGATGACGGTTGACTCATGGGGCCTAGCGAGGTTATTTTCCTTATCTTCCTAGAGTATTTCGCTCGTGCAAATAAAACTACTCCGCTAACGTTGAGAGCTGCCGCATTTTCAAGACAATTTACCATTCTTTGGTGATCCTCGGTGAAGAGTGTTTCGCTGTTGCGTTGTTGTTTCGTCTGGGATGGATTCGACACAGGATCCGTTCACGCGGGTATGTAGAATCAAAAGTAACCGCACACTATCAAAGAGTAGTCCAAAGCCTAATGCTGAGACCGAAGGGTCATAGCAATCGCACGTCCTCGTTGAATTCGAATAAATCATGCTGGGCTCTTTCGAGATCGTTACGCCTAGTTATTTTCTAATCAAATATCGTTCTTAGCGCATGCTGCAACGCGCCAGCATGCGTCAATTTCGAGAGGAGAGCTTACATTGCAGTCCAGATCAACTGCAGAGAAAAATGAGTATTTTGCGAGCCATTAATGACAAGCCTGCAGTCAAGATCGGAGGTAGAAACATTTTTTCTTTTTTATTTTTTTATTCGCAGTTTTTGTACAATTTTCAATCAGAATTAATCACAAACTTCCTCACGCACTTCGCAGTTGTCAATTATGCTGTAAATGTGGAACCATGATTATGAAAATTAGTACGATGTGTAGATAACAGAGAAAATGAGCTTTTCTAAAAGTTGTTTATGGGAAAACTTGGGTACGCGCTAATAGTCCATAGTCCAAAAATGGTAATGCTGCCGTCTGTTTATAGATCGTGAAACGATCAGCCGGAGAAACACTGGCGAAAACAAGTTTGCTGATGACAAACCACGCATCCTGCGAAGAACGAGTGTGACGTTGAGTGACAGTTTGATACGCCAACGAGACCATCTTCCCATTTTTTATCCTATAAACCGATACAGTTCTTCGGATCTTACTGACCAGTCTAAATCTACGCCTGAGTACCAAAATCTTCGATATCACCAACGACGTGTGAACGGCAAGGTATCGCAGAGCAGTAGTATGGATAATGACAGTGGTGACAGTCAAGTATTCTCGAAAACTTCTAAAATTCAGAAGGATCAGAAGCGGATAAAAAGTAACAACACCGCACAGACGCCAGAAGCAGCTTGTTCGTATGTGGCTAAACCGCGCTGTAGAAAATTGCGAAAAAGAAAAGAAAACGAGATAGAAAGTGACTCGGTTTTATCGCAGACTTCCGACTCTACTTCTATAACTATGACTGAAAACTCAACCAAGGACAAGCCGCAATCGGCACCGACATATATAGAAGGGTTTAAACTTGGCAACGTGAAGTGGCGAGGACCGCTTCACGACGCTTATGCAACGAAAAATCTGGAACGAGAAAAGGCTGACGATTTTTCGGCCAAGAGTACCGATGATCGTGAAACAATCAAACGCCACTCGTCGTGCAGCAACTCCGAGGAACCTAAACTGTTGAAGACCCTAGAAAGGGAGATTTCGATACCACCCAAAATGACACCGGAACTGAGAACAATAGGCGACAGTAAACAGAAAGCAGTTAACGACGGAGTCGAAGGTTCACCCGCCAAGACTTCGGCAAATAAAAGACCGGATAAGTTATCGTTGGAAGTGACAATTGCAGGTAATTCGGCAGAGAAAAAATGTTCGACGAATCCTGAAGTTCTCCCTGACTCACCGACCACCCCTCTGACCGCTGAGATAAGACGCTTGAACGCCGATATCGGACAGCTAAAGTTTCATTCGGACTTTTACACTCCGGAGAACGACGCTGAGCTGTCACCTCCTGTTCGGCTTTACCCAAATTTGTCGAAGATTCCGTTCACGCCAACGGGATACACACCCAAAAAGCTTTACCGTTCACCCTACAGTCCTGAACAAGCGTGCGCGGCATCGTCGGCCAGTAAATCGACGAGCAGTAAAAATCGTCTTAACTTCAATGAAAATCCAACTTCAACCCCCAACGACGAGCCGCCGAATAATATTGCGAAACCAGCAACATCGAGCAGCGTTTCAGAGAGTGTAACGACGAACAGCGGTGGGCCGACATCGAATTTGGACAAGGAAGCCAAAACATCCGAGACGAAATGTGCCGAAAACAATAGAGATGTGAAGAAGAATGACGGGTTCAAACTGAATTTGGAATCGACTCGGAAGTCTTTACTCACCAACTTGTCAAAAATTATGGCGTCCGGTCCTCGTCATTCACAGAGTATCGCGTCCTCTTCTTCAACCACGGCACCGAATTCTCCCGAGGGTTTGGGAAGCCCACCGAACGCTTCGTCTCCGAAGGATAAGACCCTCAACTCCACAATTCCCTATGACGTTGACGATTTTTTGGCCGACGCGCTTGGAAATGAACTTTACAATACCACCATGACTTTCCCGCATTCCGAGGGGAACCAAAAAAGTTACTCAGAATTTTGCGCCAGTGACTTGATGTCCGCAGGAACCACGTCGGGACTGAACAATAACAGTTCCGCCGTGAGGAAGACGCAGACGACTGAATCTCCTCCTCCGTACACCAGCACTTTCAACAGGGGCATGACGATTTATAGATCGTTCACTCAGAGTATCAAAAACGTACGCTGAGCCTTCTGGCACACATTTAGTCCAATTTATCAATCACGATGTTCAGAACTTTTTGATACTACTGAGGCGTGTAAGCGTGATTCTCTATTTTATAATTCATATAATGGTTGATATGATGAACTGTTTCAGAAACTGCGACCTGGACTGAAGTCTCTGCCAAAAAATGCGACGAACGATGCCGTTACAACGGTGGAGATGAAAAGCGACGACCGGACGATACAAGCACTGTTTCAGGACGCAAGCATTCAACAGACGATAATGTACCAGGCTAATAAAGCACTGACCTTCTGCCACTCGATGAAGGAATTCTCGTCGAGTACCGAGCAGGTGGAATCGGAAAGGTCGCTCCTGGTCGCGGGCCTGAGGAAGGATGCTATCCTCGAGGAAATCAAACGGCGACAAAATTCGCAGCAAAACAATAACGTCGAGGAGCCTTGGGAGAGGGGGGAAGTTACGATAAAGAACTTCAGTCTACCCCTGAAGGAGGATATACTCGAGTTCGAGTGCAGAACCGGGGACTTTGTCCAGTGGTTCGTGATCGCCGTTTCCCAAGGACCAACCGTATGGGCGACCAGACCGATTTCCTGCCCTGTACAAAGTCCCAGGATTATATTCCCGGACTCATTTTTCATCGCTAACCTCCCCCCCAACTTCAAAATCACCATAAGGATCTACTGCTTGAAACTCCGCAGGACAACCTTTAATCACGACGACAAATATCACCTGAACAAAGCCGAAAGACAGGCGACGTGTCCCTCCCCAAAGAAGCTGATACTTAGGAGAAGTGACAGGTCTCTTTCACCGGGAAGACAGCGCCACATTGAGTCTGTTCCGATCAGAAACACCTCCTTCGTACTTTCAGGAATGGTGGAACTGTATCTGCACGATTTGAGCCTGACTTCGCCGTGGCCCTTGACTTCCGTAAGTATGAGCCATCAAGATGTGGTTTCCAAGCAATCATACTTCTGTAATTTTGCATCAGTCGACTGGCATGCACGGTGTGTTTTCAGTTATTAACAGGAAGCGTTCTCTACGGGACAATCGACCTGACGCTTTCCACGAAGCTCCAATTGTCGGTTTACCACGCTGGTTTTTTAACCCACGGTGACGAGGCCGGCGGTTTCGCGGCTTGGAACCGGAGATGGTGCGTCCTTCAGAATCAAACTCTGATGTTTTGGAACTATCCGTGTGACCAAGAAGAGAAGCAACCGCTGACTACCATCGATCTCAGCAATTGTACCTCACCCGAGATAAATGCCGTCGACAGATCGATGTGCGCCAAGCCGAGGACCTTGCTGATAGAAACCTTCAGAGAGAGGAACGTATCGGACAGAAATAGTATGTTACTCGAGTGCCGATTGTCCTGCACTGTGATTCGGTGAGTTATTACCTTCGTTTCTACTCTGGCTTTCGATCCAGGTGATGAAATTTCTTTATTGTATAACGTATAAATTAAACCCGCTGTGTGATTGAATTTGTCCAGTCCATCTGCGGCGGGTTAATATTTGTTTAATTTGAAAAAAAAAAACCACCATAACTATTCTATTTGCAGAAACTTGTTGTGCTGCGATACACTGAAAGATTTAAACCTATGGAAATCGAAGATTAATCGCGTTGTGTCGGCGTTGCGGGATTGGAACGTGAACCGCCGATTTCCTTACGAACAAGTCTCTGACCTGTGATTTCACGTTTTTTGGATTATGTGTTTCATTTGATGTCTATTATTTATGAACTACCATTTTAATCGTGTCTTTGTTCTTAATATTTTTGTAACAAACTTTTTGCGTGCGCCTGAACCAATTATTTCTGACGGGCATACAAACCTCTGTTACGCACAGCGTGTGTGTTTTAAATTTGATGGTACTATACCATGTATTGACTGATCACTTCATAAATGTGCGTATTATGTAAACATATTATATACTGACAAAACGCAAGAACTAAAATTCGGCACACAGCCCGAATTATAAATTCTTACGTAACTATAAATTATCGACTACATTTGTACAACTTTGAATCATACGAGTTGGTAGCTAAATTAAGTGTCATTTTGGATAAAGAATCCAATTTCTATGCACCATTAAACATCAATGAATATACAAAATGTTCTCTCGTTCAAAATATATTCAATGTGTGATTATCGCGTCTTAATTTAATATACAAACATCAGAAAGTGTTGTTATATTTATATGACAACATTTTATACATTTATAAGTCATGCTTTTTTAATATTGTACTTACATATCTGAATTGACGTTTGCAGATCGATGCTAACTGATTAAATGCGTTGAGAAATTACAAAAACTTTCAAAATATTATTACAGAATTTTACAACAGCCAATAATAAATGAATTCATAAATATCTGCACCAACTCGAAAAGATGAATGTTTCAGCTAACGATGAAAATTTCTATAGGTAATAGTAGTAGGAGAAAAGTGCAACTGATTATACTGGAGTTGAGTTGCTTATTTGATCAAAACTTGTTCTGCACACTGAACAACTTCTCCGATTTCTGAACGAAAGTTCGAAGTAACGAATGCAGCTACGTCACATATAGCCGATTTTACTCAACAAAATCGAAATTTCAGAGTGATAAAAAATATTTCCGAGTGCTCAGTAAGTGATTCTTGAATAAAATAAGAGTCAGTAGAATCAGCGCAAATTAAAAAATGTTCAAACATGATCTTGTTCTCTAGAAAAGAGTTCCACCCATTACCGAAACATGTTTCGTCGATATTGCACAGTGTTTGCCGAATCCCTTCCAATGAAGTGATAAAAGTTTTGTCATCTCTGAATGCACTCTACGTTACCGCAAGACAATTGGTCTTGAAGAGGCAATTTATCGTTCATTTAAAAAACAAAACGATTTCCGGTTACATTAACGGATGTCACTAACCACGCGATTACATTTATTTCGTAGGTACCACTCCCATTCTTGATTCTGAAGAGAGACCAGAACTTTCCTTGATGAATTCAGATACTCGCTCCCCGATCATCATTGTCGGTGACGCAGTATTTCCAGTAATTATCTGTAAACAAAATTATAAAGGTAGTTTGGACCGCCCAGGGACAAAAACACATTTTCTTACGACCACTGATGCAAGGTTCAGCGTAAAGGTTCTTACACATTGAGATCACAACATCGATAGTTACCTTTACAATGTAACCTCTGAACTGATACCAAAATGCACCTCGAACTACATACATTTACCACTTAAACAACTGAATATTTTTATAGCCTAACCTGTGATATCATGAACATACCTGATGAAAAAGGGATAATTATCGTACCAATGTAACAATTCGAAAGTTTTACCACAAAACCCACCTGAGGCATGATGGAAGTATCCGCAACGCGCAGTCCTTTGATGCCTCGAACTCGAAGCTTATGATCGACAACTGCCATTGCGTCATGCTTGGGGCCCATTTTACACGATCCGGTTCCATGACCTACGGGCTTTACAGCCTGGTGTAACGCACACTTCCAGTACTCAGTAGTGGCAAAAGTGTAATCTCTGCAAGCTTCGAGGATTGACATTGACAATGTCATATTATGGGATCTCAAAGTATTTGAATTGGTCAACTTGAGAACAATATTTATTCCTTCCAAAATACCAACGACATCGCTAGGTTCGCTCAAAAAGTTACCCCAGATCAGGGGGCTTTCAAAAGGATCGTTCGAGGCGAGACTAATTCGTCCTAAACCACCGGATGAAAGGATCAATATTATTGGAAGGTCATTGAAGATCTCCATGTGTCATTGTGTCATGCAGAATTTACATACCTCTGCTTTTCGGATGGAGATACAATGCCGACAAGGTTACAGTACGTCGCCCCGTGCTACGAAGAGCCCCAATTTCTCCCGGTGCACAGTCAGCTTGGTAACCAGCACTGAATATTTGGATGTCAGGATAGTCAGGGGTTGTTGCTGTGGAAGCTATATGAGCGATCGCCCCGGCTATGCCATAACTGGACAATGGGCCGGTCTGAAAGGCGAGGTACTCAGCAGCAACAGCCCAATCGTTGTCGTACACATCGTTCTCGTTGATAGTAAAGCTAAGCATGAAGTACGGGTGGTCGTGGTAATTGCTACCAACGCCGGGCAAGTCCTTGACTACTGTTATACCCATGGACTCGAGGTGTTCCTTGGGCCCAATGCCCGAGAGAAGTAGAATGTGAGGTGATTTGACATTTCCAGCGCTTAGAATCACTTCTCGCAATGCACGAACCGTCTTGAACTCATCATTCTAAATCAAATTATAACATTCTGCATTTAACATAAAATTCTGTCAAAATAAGGGATATTTGTGCATGTAGTGTTCAAACTACAATGGAGCCACCTTTGCCCTCTTGATTCTATCTAACAGTGAATTAGAAAGTCTGTGAAGCCCAGTGATTTGGAACATTTGGGTAGACTTTACGGTGCTCCATTTGCTCCATCATACATGACTTGTTGTGAGCCCTACAATCTCGACATGGGACATGTGAAATAGAAGTCACCCCATTGTTACCTTAAAGTACTCGACGCCGACTGCCTTTCCATCCTCGATTATTACTCTTGTGACAGTGGTGTTCAAGGAAATGTGCAGATTCTCACGGTTCCTGATAGGCCGTAGGTACGATGTGGCACTGCTACGTCTAACTCCATTTTTAGAAGTGGTTTGTACTATTGCAAAACCAGTAGTCTCGTCTCCGTTGAGATCTTCACTGACGCCAAATCCTGCCTCTTCCGCTGCTCTGAGTATAGAATCGGTAAATGGAGGTTGATAACGAGATCTTTCGACGAAAAGCGGACCCCCCGTGGCGTGCCAGAATCTTCCAACTCTATCAATTTCACCGTTATCCTCCGCCTTGAGAAAGAAAGGTTTCACTTCATCCCAAGTCCAGCCCTCATTACCCATAGCAGCCCAATTGTTGTAGTCCGTTGGATTGCCCCTCAAATATATCATCCCGTTGTGCACCGTACATCCACCGAGAGCTTTCGCCGCGGCGTACTTACAAGAAGCGTTCGTTGAGAGACACGCGTGACTTTCATTCGTCGTTAGATATCCCCATTCTAAACTGGATCCTTGTAAAAAGCAGAGATTTGACTAGCGTTCATCATATGAGTTCAATAACACCGTTATAAATTAAACAAATTAGTCTTTCTCTCTAAGATCTACAACCTTCTATATCAGTGGTAAAACTTGGAATTTGTGCAGATGCGGGTTCATCATCACCAGCTTCGAGAAGTAAAACTTTCCAATGGGAAATTTCACTCAATCTTGCAGCCACCACAGAACCTGCCGCACCACCTAAAGTAAGGCTGTTCTTTAATTCTCAGAGTGACCAGTGAACTTACAGTGTATAAGATATAATTGACATTATCTCCATATTCGAAAAAATCTCTCAAGTGCCCAGGAACGCTCTAGTCAATGAAAAAATCCTCTTTGCAACTACTGACATCCATCGCTTAATACTTACCGCCGACTACGATGTAGTCATACTCGGGATCTGGTGTCTCGATGGGCGTCACGCGTTCGCATATTCCCGATATTTTTTCGTTCTTTCGTATGGCTGAGTCCAGAAAAGACATCAACATGCCGGATTCACCGCACATGTCTACCAGAGTGGGACCTGGTAGCTGCCTCTCGTTACATGTTTGTGCCAAAGTTAGGTGATGAGTCATCGTTACAGATAACAATAAGATAAGTTGAACATTCATATGCATCTCGAATATTAGCCGTTATTGATATCAATTATATATTTCCTTGTCACAGCGTTTTTTCTGACGATCAACAATCAACTGGAATCGCAGTTAAAGTCGTGATAGGAGTTCTTCTGTCGAAACTCGCTTGTCCTATGAATGTCTACACTGTTAACAAAGATCTTAAATTTAAAACAAATCCACAACGCAAATTCAAATGACATTTCCAAATTAGGTATATGAAATGATCATTCATACCCTTGTACAACTAAATTAATACTCGGATATCAAGTATACTGCGTCGTATTCCTCAGTCTGAAAACAACCGCGCAATAGAGCGGGCGTATAAAAAATCGCGCTCCGCAGATTTCGAGTACCGGTTTCTCTACCTCCGTGGTTCCTGCACTCCGGGTCCGCTTCCTGGTGCAACTCGAGTTCCAGGACAAGCGCTCCGTAGTTTCTATGCTCCAGGTTCTCTACCTGGTGAAACTTGACTTCCACGACAAGCGCTGTGTAGTTTCTGCGCTCAAGGTTCACTATCTGGTGAAACTTAACTTCTAGGACAAGCGCTGTGTAGTTTCTGCGCTCCAGGTCCGCTACCTGATGAAACTCCACTTCCACGACAATCGCTCCGTCGTTTTGGCTGTCCAGGTCCTTTGCCTTGTGGATTTCGACCTCCAGGACTAGCGCTTCGTAGTTACTGCACTTGAGGTCCGCTACTTGATGAAACTCGACTTCACGGACTAGCGGACTAACATTTATCACCCATTAAACAATCTTCAAGCATCGAGAGCGTGAAGTATCTGGTAAGTCTCGTATCATCTGGTAAAACACTGACAACGAGTAAGCGAGCGCACGAGCACAAAAACCAGTTACACTAGGCATCCGACCCCGAGCGAGCTTTAGCGAACGCGGGTTTTAAAGCTGGTTCAATATTAAAAAACGAGTTAAAAACGAGTTAAAGAATTTTACAAACACGTAATGCAATAATATTGATAACCATATAATATTCTTATGTGGTAGGAACATGCATCGCAAACAGTAGTGTAGAAAATTTTGAACCCCAATAAATTGATTGTTAATGGAAGAATTTGGGAAAGAATTACAGACACAAGTATCACGAAAGTGTCACGCAGTATGTTAATTGTATGGTACGGTCTCCGACAATAGCAAGACAAATTGATATTAAGTTTCACAACTTTTCATCGAAACGAATTCGGCGGTGAAGTAAATTTAATATACAACCCTGAATTGATATCCACAGACTGAGAGAAATTTTTAGTTCAGGTTAGCGCTCAATCTTTAACTATTTTCATTTTTTACCACAATCGAAAAATACAGTTCTAGGTACAAAATAAAAATTAGTTTTCTAGCTGTTACCGGAAAGTCTAGTATCCGATACTGTTCTTTCTCATTACGATCACTGTTACTAGATTTTCTTGTAACTGTTGCGAAAATTTAATGCTTGTGCAACAATGAATTGATGTTGAAGTCTTACTTAACTAAAAAAGTACAGTAAACCGAACAAACTAATTTTGCGTTGCAATTACCAAAAAGGGATCGACAATAGCGCAAAATGTTTACGTGTACCACGTTTTTCGTAATACCAACAATATTCGAACAATTTTTTTAACGATACCTATTTTACTGAATTTTTCTAGCTACTAAAACAAATGAAATTTTTCTCAGTGCACTTTGTATTGATTTTCCTATACTTGCAGCTTGAAATTCCCTTACATACATCTGATTGACAAAGTACACTTGCGTAATAATATCACCACGCGATGAATTTATTATTAAAACACACTCCTTTGATTCTCATTATCACAGACTGTATCTGGAAAAATGCTTTCAACAAATGTATATTAAATTTCAAACAGATTCTTCAACAGCTTACCGCAATTTTTATAATTTCATGGACGAAGTCTTGAAATGGACTGATTGTCGCCCTGTCGATAATCTTATGACGTGGTGTTATTGGCGGTAAATTGTACGATAGTTCAATATTGTTATTACAAGATAAATGCCACGTCGTGGTTTATTCAGGTACATGCAGCTTCTATTCTAAACGATGCATCATGGTTGTCAAAGTGTATTTTTTCAAGTCCCTCGCCGTGTCGCCTGTATCTCTGAAATATGTATCTGTAACATGTGAACGAACGGAATTTTTTCTTGCAATTAAGTAAAGAGCTTGGGATTGTTCACCAAGTTTATGTACTATAGGAATAAATATCTGCATCACAGATATATTGTCCAATTATTACAAATAAGGTCGTTTGATTCGCGATACTTATGACTTGTGAACAGAAATGGCGTAAAACCAGTGACCAAAACCGATGAAAAATAGACGCATCTATTTCGTATACAGTACTTCTATGAAACTTGATTATCTCAAGATGTTTTGTCATTTTACAATATATGTTAGGAAAAAAAATCTCTCAAGAAAACTCTCACCTCTTTGCGATTACCGATGGCAATTGGCATCTTGGCATCAGTTAAAATCTTCCAAGCAAGATCTGCATGAATACCGTTGTCAATAATACTAAAGTTCTCAAAATTTCTCGACCTAGTTATTCAGGTTTATCTTATTTGTCGCTTAACTTACCGGTGACTACGATGTAGCCGTACTCGCATAAACCCGATATTTCTTTCATTTTTTCGTATGAATGTATCCAGGAGAGACATGAACATGACGAAAGTCGAAGCACTGCACATGGCTAAGTTGATAAGTTGAAATCTCAAGTTTATTTCAAGTATCAGCCGTTATGGACTTACGTTACATTCTTTCCTGTCACACCGTTACTTCGATCTCAGGATTCCATGTTTATTCACATCGAGCCGATATCACAATAACAGTCGTAATCACAATTTTTTTTTGGCCATACTCGATTATCTTGCTTATCTCTACTGTAATATTTTGAATTTCATAGAAGAACTGTTGAAATGGACTGAGCCTGTTGTTTTATTATTTTACGATATAGTGTTATTGGTTGTAGCTTATCACGGTCTAATATTGTTATTACGACACTGTTAGTTCCCCATCGGTGCTTATTTAGGTATTGCGACTGCCATTAAAGAATATACATCCCGATTGACAGAGCAGTTTTTTCAAGTCAAATGTCGCAGCCGTGTCGACTACAGATATGTTTGGCGTATAAACCCATTGTGAACGAACGGTATGTTTTTTCCTAAATAAGTAATCAGCTGGATATTGTAGAATAAGTCTTCGCAATGAACAAGACAAATATTTGCTCTAGAGGAAAATCGTTCTGTATGCGATTTGTAATGCTATACACATTTTTATCACCTTTGATCTCGGATTATGGGCTGTAACGTGGTATGTCTGACGATCGTTACAAACAGCTCGCCGAATCCCAAGCGGAACCCAAAAGGAGAGATTTCGGGATGTTACACCAAAATGTGTAGTAACGGCGAATCCATCAACCAACGAGCGACTCCCAGACAGTGGACAGCAAAAATTGCGCGGGTTAAAATTCAATAATTTCCTAATCGGTGAACCAATAAAAACTGGGCAAGCCCGCAAATATAACAGCGCCCGTGTTTCGAATTTTATAACTCGTCACACGAGTCCTGACGATTGCCGAAGTGAGACGTTCACCTGATGACGAACGAGAAATGTAATAAAGTTGAGAGCGATTAGCGGAAGTATGGAGAGGGACGAATGTTGGAAACGGCGAATTTTCCGCTGTTACGAGAAACGAATGTCCGACAACGGCGCCGCGGCGTGGAGGACTTCCTCGTGTGGTTGAGTTACGGTAATCGGTAATTTTAATCTCGCGAACGTATTTCGAGAGAAATACAATAGCAGCGTGCCAATCGGGCATGGTTGGCCATTTTTGAGTTATAGTATCGGAGAGTGCTCGATATTCGTTTGCCGATCTCTGTGCTTGGTGGTAGTAGCTTGAGTTTTGGGATGAAACGCAGGGTCAATTTCATTTAGCAGAAGATTGCAGAGACGAGTCACCGTTTCAGATCGAGTCAATTGCATTGTTCGTTGCGTACAGTTAAATCCCACTATGCTCGGTCGAGTCATGACGGTATGTTTTTGCAGCGACGAGAGTATGTCGCGTATTAAAATTTCGAGTGGGTTACGTTTATTTGGAGTTGAGCTGGAGATAAATACTTGTGGCATTGCTTGCGACATTGCGAGTCGAACGATTCCTTAAGATTTTATTTTTATTTTTTGTTAATTTTAGCACGTTACTTATTGAGACCCCGTTCGATGTGACTAGCGTATTTATTTAGGTATAAGATTCAAATTAGTTGTGTCAAGCGCATCCAGTTAGTTAAAGGCTTTTAATTTGTGGTGATTAGCGCAGCAATTTAAGCCTTGGCACGATCGCAGTTAGCGTTTTTCAGGAGCATTATTCTTAGTTCTTTTTTTTTATCATTTTGTTTCTCTCGTTACTAATTGTCCTTTTTGTTTCGTTGTTGGTAATGTATTTTGAAACGCAAGAAGTAAATTAAATTTGTAATTTATACAAGTATGACTGGGGGCTCCACCTCTGCGTGCTTCGCGCCTCACTTTTGATGGTGGCGTAGGAAAACCACAAAACGGACGACTAAGATGTGTTAAACTACGGAGCGCAGGATCTAGAAACCGGAAACCCTGAAGCTGGCCACGAAGTTGGTTCGGTAAAATGGAAAATCTAAGTGTTTAAAAACCAATACTTATTCATGCTACTTAGTAAAGTAAACTTTGTGCTACTTGAAAAAAGTTAAATACCAATTACCTATTGTTAAAATAGCTTAATTCATGCTACTTAAGGAAGCTGATCCCATAATGTTCATTTTATTTATTTTTTTTCAATAGTGGTGTTACCGGAGATTTTATGGCTAACCACCTGTTCTACAAAGCGCATTATTCGAGAGACGACAATGCTGTATTAAATCAGCAGGAAAATCATTTGAATCATTATGAAAGTGTCCGAAATCCGTGGTACGTTTATTCCGTCCATGAATGGTGGTATAAGATCAACGGTTTGTAATCTCATCCACGGTTTTAATATCTTCAATCCTGAGTTGCAGATCAACGTTACAGATTTTAGGATACATCCAGTTTCACTTTCCTCAAAAAGCAACGTTTTCCAGTCACATTTATGCACCTGACCAATCACGCAAGTACATTTGCTTCGTAGGAGGAACTTCCATTCTGTCTAAGTGATCGGAATCTTTCTTGATGAAGTCTGCAGCTCGTTCCCCTATCATCATTGTTGGTGTGCCAGTATTCCCTGAAACAATCTGTAAACAAGGAAATAAAGGTACTTTTCACCACTTAAGAGTTGAAAAACATTTTCCAGTTACTACTGAAGCAGCCCTCGCCGAAAAAAATTCTCAACTTGGATGTAAATTCGCATCCTCAACTTTTTTCTTATGGTAATTCAGCATTATCTATGAGTTGGGGGTTCGAAGTTACACTGAAGTTGAGGTTTTTTCCGAACGGAAAGGTCCAGCGAAAATGTTCTCGGACGTTTACATAACAACATCAATAGTTGTGTTGACGTTGTGATATTTGAGCTGATATCTAACTGCCCAGCCAACTTTGTCCCTTGCCATTTGAACAACTGAATATTTTTATAGCCTGCCCTTTCATTGGATGAACAAACTAAATTAATCGTGTAAAGAGAAACTGATTTCCGATGGTAAAAAGGGACGATTATCATATCGGTGTAAGGATTGAAACATTTTGTCACGAAACTCACCTCAGGCATGATCGAAGTATCCGCAACGCGCAATCCTTTGATGCCTCGAACTCGAAGCTTATGATCGACAACTGCCATTGCGTCATGCTTGGGGCCCATCTTGCAGGATCCGCTTCCATGAGGTAAGTCTATTCTACCCCACCGTAGCATACACTTCCAATACTCGGCGGTGGCAAAAGTGTAACTACTGCAGGGTTCGAGGGCCGTTACTGATAACGTCATATTGTAGGCTCTCATTGCGTCCGTATTGGTCAACTTGATAGCACTATTTATGGCTTCTACAAGGATATCAAGATCACTGGGTTCGCTCAAGATGTTACTCCAGATCAGGGGTTGTTCAAAAGGATCGTTCGAAGCCAGACTGATTCGTCCTAAAACACCGGATACAGAGATCGGTATTATCTGTACTTTGATGTTGAAGAACCATTGTGAAACAACATGTGCCTATTCGTTGCACAGTATTCGTGTACCTCTGCTTTTCGGATGAAGTAAAACTGACGCCAAGTCTACACTGCGCTCCCCTGTACTGCGAAGAGCACCGATTTCACCGGGCGCGCAGGCGGCGTCGTAACCAATGTTATATATTTGCATGTCTGGATAGTCAGGCGTTGTTTTGCTGGAAGCTAGCTGAGCGACTATCCCGGTTATTCCATGACCAGACAATGGGCCAGTCTGAAAGGCGAGGTACTCGGTAGCAGCTGCCCAGTTGTTCTCGTAGGTGTCAGGGTCATTGATGGTAAAGTTGAGCATGAAGAACACGTGGTCGTGGTAATTGCTGCCAACACCAGGCAAATCTTTGACAACTGCGATGCCCATTGACTCGAGGTGTTCCTGGGGCCCAATGCCAGAGAGAAGTAGAATGTGAGGCGATTTGATATTTCCGGCGCTGAGAATCACTTCTCGCGATGTACGAACTATCTTGAACTCACCATTCTGTAAGAAATTATCAAGTTTTCTTCTCAATTATCAATTACTACAGTTATTGATGATACTGTTAAAATAAGGGTCACACAAGCGGATAGTGCGACACGCTACAATCGGGTCATTATTTCGCCACTGCTTTTACCTAACGGTCCAGTTGTTGGACTTTTGGGTGATTGTGACACTCGGATATGACGTATTTTTACTGTGTATAGATATCAATGGTTGTTGCATGAAAAAAATCCCATGTTGTCCTTTTGTGAAATAATTTTTCAACTAGTTTTTCGGCTCGAGTGACCAAATTAGCTCACCGACGCCCACTTTGAACTCAGATTTATGTTCAACAGGCCGTCATACGCAAGAGCTATAGGCTCTCAACCCCAGCATAAAATACCTTTTTTGCGGGCCTGTGTCATCAGCCCTACAATGCTACTACGTAAGAGCAATGATAGAAGCACGCGTGAATGAAGACTCACAATCGGTACTCGAATATCTGTGAGTACGATGTGTAAGGTGTAAGTAAGATGATCGTTACCTTAAAGTACTCGACGCCGACTGCCTTCCCGTCCTCGATTATTACTCTTGTGACAGTCGAGTTCAGGGAAACGTGTAGATTCTCACGGTTCCTGCTGGGCCGTAGATACGATGCGGCGCTGCTACGTCTGACTCCATTTTTAGTAGTGCTTTGTACCATTCCAAAACCACTCAACACGTCTCCGTTGAAATCTTGACTAATGCGAAATCCTGCCTGTTCAGCTGCTTTAAGCATAGCATTGGCAAAAGGAGGTTCATAGGGAAATCTCTCAACGGATAGTGGACCCCCCGTGGCGTGCCAGAATCTTCCAACTCTATCAATTTCACCGTTATCCTCCGCCTTGAGAAAGAAAGGTTTCACTTCATCCCATGTCCAGCCCTCATTACCCATAGCGGCCCAATTGTTGTAATCCGTTGGATTGCCCCTCAAATATACCATCCCGTTGTGCACCGTACATCCACCGAGAACTCTCGCCGCGGCGTACGGACAAGAACCATTCGTTGAGAGGCAGGCGTAACTTTCGTTACTACTTTGGTATCCCCAGCTCAAATTGGAACCTTACATGAAGCAGAGATTCGATTGATTTTCGTAACGCCGATATAAATTTAATTCATTAGTCTTTCTCTTATACGTACCAGCTATAGTTTCGGCCATGCTCGGAATTTGTGCAGCTGCAGGTTCGTCATCACCAGCTTCGAGAAGTAAAACTTTCCAGTGGGAAATCTCGCTCAGTCTGGCGGCTACCACAGAACCTGCCGCACCACCTGAAACAAGAACCTGAAGCTTTGAACATCTTGCATATCCAGAACTTACCACTTTCTTGTTCTCAGGGTGTTTTGTAACTTTACAATGAATTAAATATGATTTACATGATCTGCGCAGTCCAAGAAATCTTTCAACTGTTCTCGGACCGCCTAGTCGATAAAGAAATTCTCTTCGCGCCTGCTAATAAAAATATCAGTTTGAATTTTCCAAGCAAGTCCGCGATTGTTGTTTTTCAACGTTGCTAACGTGTCTAAAATTTCTCGTACAAGTTACTTACATTTAACTACCATCACTTAAAACTTACCGCCAACTACGATGTAGTCATACTCGGGATCTGGTGTCTCGATGGGCGTCACGCGTTCGCATATTCCCGATATTTTTTCGTTCTTTCGTATGGCTGAGTCTAGAAAAGACATCAACGTGCCGGATTCACCGCACATGTCTACTAGAGTGGGACCTGGTAGTTGCCTCTCGTTGCACGTTTGTGCCAAAGTTAGGTGATGAGTCATAGTTACAGATAGCAATACGATAATTTGCAAATTGATATGCATCTTGAATGTCAGCCGTTATTGACATCAATTATATATTTCCTTATCGCAGCGTTTCTCTGACGATCAACAATAAACTGTAATCACGGTAAAAGTCGTAATTGGAGTTTTTCTGACAAAACTCGCTTATCTTATGAATCCCTTGAACAAACTGACCGCCACCCTGTCATTTTATAAGTATCGTATGATATACTGTTATTGGTGACATGTGTGACGATACAATATTGATATTAGTGCTCGTTTCGTGTCATGCCGGTGTTTATTCAGATTTTTCCGGCAGCTATTAAAAAATATACATTACTGTAGATGGAGTGGATTTTCTCAGGTCAAATGTGCCAGCCGTCTCCTCTAAATGCTTATTGTATAAATCTAATCATGTGCACGAACGACATGTCTTCTCGTAAATAAGTAAGTAGGTGGAGATTGTACAGACGTTTCAATTCATTCTGACCCCTTCGATATCCCTAGTGATTTTACGACTCACGGTTTTGGATGAACACTGTTGGCACTATCCGCCGCCCACTTCAGGCCATGCCGCGAGCGGAAAAATGAGATGCCCGACCGGAAGTGTCAACGGTGCTCATCCAGACCCGTGGCGCGTAAAATCACTAGGGATATCGAAGGTGTCAGAATCAATCGAAGTGTCTGTACAATCTCCAGCTGCTCATTTATTTACGCGAAGACATGCCATGCCGTTCATACACAATATTAGTTCTACGCACTAAACATTGAGAGAACACGCCTGGCGCATTTGACTTGAAAAAATCCACTCTTTCAACGGTGATCAAATTGACAAACAACTCATAGACTGTTGATTAAAGCTATAACTGAAAAATAGGATGGAGTGACAATGTACAGGTAATAAAATACAAAACATAACCATAAGCACATACCAACTGAACGCAAATTAGATATTTAAGTATAAACATTCAACCAAATTAAGTGACAGTGCATTTACAATTTCATCTCAGACAACTCACACCATAAATAGTAACAATTAGCAAATTCAGATTACTGTCAACGCTCGAGACACTAGTTTCAACAATACCGTAAATATTATATTAATCTTGGGATTTCCTGATTATTCACATTGAGCCGAAATTACGATGAAAGTCTTATTCGCCATTTTTTTTATTTTTTTTATTTTTTGTATAGACTCGCTTGCTTGTGAATCTCTACCGTAATATTTCCAATTTCGTAGACAACTCTTAAAATGGACTCACCCTATTATTTTATCATCTAATATTGTTATTACGATACTGTTAGTTCCACGTCGGTGCTTATTCTGGTATTGTGACTGCCATTGAAGAATATATACATCCAGGTCGACAGACCAGTTTTTTCAAGTCAAATGTCTCAGCTGTGTCGACGACAGGTATGTTTGACGTAAAACCTACTGTGAATGAACGGCATATTTTCTCGTGAATAAGTAAATAGCTGGATGTTGTAGAATAAGTCTACGCACTGAACAAGACAGATATTTGCTCTGGAGAAAAATCGCTCTGTAAGGGATTCGTAATGCCATACACATTTTTATTACCTTCGATCTCGAATTATGGATTCTAACGTGGCGTTTCTGATGATCGTTACAAACAGCTCTCCGAATCCCAAGCGGAACCCAAAAGTAGAGATTTCGGGATGTTACACCAAAATGTGTAGTAACGGCGAATCCATCAGCCAACGAGCGACTCCCAGACAGTGGACAGCAAAAATTGCGCGGGTTAAAATTCAATAATTTCCTAATCGGTGAACCAATAAAAACTGGGCAATCTCGCAAATATAACAGCGCCCGTGTTTCGAATTTTATAACTCGTCACTCGAGTCCTGACGATTGCCGAAGTGAGACGTTCACCTGATGACGAACGAGAAATGTAATAAAGTTGAGAGCGACTAGCGGAAGTATGGAGAGGGACGAATGTTGGAAACGGCGGATTTTCCGCTGTTACGAGAAACGAATGTCCGACAACGGCGCCGCGGCGTGGAGGACTTCCTCGTGTGGTTGAGTTACGGTAATCGGTAATTTTAATCTCTCGAACGTATTTCGAGAGAAATACAATAGCAGCGTGCCAATCGGGCACGGTTGGCCATTTTTGAGTTAAAGTATCGGAGAGTGCTCGACATTCGTTTGCCGATCTCTGTGCTTGGTGGTAGTAGCTTGAGTTTTGCGATGAAACGTAGGGTCAATTTTATTTAGCAGAAGATTGCAGAGACGAGTCACCGTTTCAGATCGAGTCAATTGCGTTGTTCGTTGCGTACAGTTAAATCCCACTATGCTCGGTCGAGTCACGCCGGTATGTTTTTGCAGCGTCGAGAATATCTCGCGTATTAAAATTTCGAGTGGATTACGTTTATTTGGAGTTGAGCTGGAGATAAATACTTGTGGCATTGCTTGCGACATTGCGAGTCGAATGATTCCTTAAGATTTTATTTTTATTTTTTGTTAATTTTAGCGCGTTAATTATTAGGACCCTGTTTCGCGCGACTAACGAAAACCATAAAGCGCAGGACATCGATGCGCAAAACTACGGAGCCCAGGACCTAAAACCGACAATTCTAAAAGATGCCCTAAACTACAAAGTTGCTTATGTAAGGAAAATTATGTGGAAAACCTGAACGCATAAAATCCTAAACTTACATAACGCTACTTGAAAAACATATTGTTGCAGGACTCTTTGTTGTTCTGCTTTTTTTTCTATCTCTTACAATAACTCAATGACAAAATAATACAGCAAAGAAAAATTGTCTAATTATTACGGTCAAGGACATATAATTCACAGAACTTATGACCTGTAAACAGAAACGAAATAAGACCGTTGAACAAAATCAATGAGAAATAGACATATCTATTTACTCTACAGTACTTCTATGAAACTTGATTCCCCGCTGACTGAAACAACCCGGATTTCATGGGTAACCACCTGTTATACAGAGTTCATTACTCGAGGAACGACAATCATACATCATACATAGTATTAAAGTATTAAAGTTCGAAACCAAAGTTTGGATGTTCGGATGTTCAGAAAGTGACGTCACCCAAAATTTTTTTCTCCTGACGTCATCCACCTATACAGACGAAAATCAGCTAGCCGAATTCCTCAGTCTGGAAACAATCGCGCAGTAGAGCGGACGTATCAGAATCGTGCTCCGCAGATTTCGAGTACCGGGTTCTCTAACACCGTGGTTCTTGCACTCCGGGTCCGCTTCCTGGTGGATCTCGACCCCCAGGACAAGCGCTCCATGGTTTTGGCTGTCCAGGTCCTTGACCTGGTGACTTTTGACCTTCGGGACTAATTCTCAAGTTTACAAGTTTGATTATTGAAAACGTCATGTTTTGTACTATCAAACCAATATGCATGCTTCAGATAACATTTTGAATCCGAAAAAAAACGGAACAACCAGGATCAAGAAATTGCAATTGGTGAGTGGTTGGCATTGTATACTGCATAGGAAAACATGACAATAACGTCGTTTGATTACAGCTAAAATTGCTGTGCGTTGTGTTGAAAATCTGTTAGCACTTAGCTTATTGTTCTGTGGTATTTTTTGATGAAATTTATTGTCACAACATCACAATACGTTATACTTACATGCATGTGTAAACGTGATTTGTAACATTATATAGGAAAAATCTTACAGGCAGATTCTGTTTCCGTCACATGCACAAAGACAGTGTTCATTCTGTATACTGTGAAGCAAATACCATAATTTTTTGGAGGGTCCATCGTGCCCCAGTTTCCCCTACAACTATTTCATATGGTAAAGCTAGTACTCTATTAAATCAGAAAGAAAATATTTGAATCATGTTGAAAGTGTCCGAAATCCATGGTCCTATTATTTCGTGGATGAATGGTGGTAAAAAGATAAATGGTTTCTAATCTCACACATTTTTAATATCTTCAATCCTGAGTTACAGATCAACGTTACAAGTTTGAAGATACATCCAGTTTCACTTTCCTCAAAAAGTATCGTCTTCCAGTCACAATTATGTACGTGACTAATCGCGCAAGTGCATTTACTTCGTATTAGGAGTAACTTGCGTTCAATATAATAACCGATCGGAGTCCGTCTTGATGAAGTCTGCAGCTCGTTCTCCGATCATCATTGCCGGTGAACCAGTATTCGCAGAAACGATCTGTAAACAAAAAATAAAAGTACTTTTCAGATGAAAAATATTTTCCAAGTACTACTGCAGCAATCCTCACGAAAAAGAACTCTCAACTTCTCTATAACCGGCATTCAGCATTATCTATGAGTTAGTGTCGTGAATTTACACCTAAGTTATGTTTTTTTCCGTGAGGAAAAGTCTAGCGTAAATGTTCTTGAACGTTTACGTAACAACATCGATAGTTGTGTTGACGTCGTGATCTTTAAACTGATACCTATCTGCACAGCCAACTTAGTCCCTTGCCACTTGAATAACTGAATATTTTTATAGCCTATAACCTTCTCATTAGATAAAGAAACCAGATAATTTGTGTACGGAGAGACTAATTTTTGGTAAAAAAAAGGGGTTGGTTCTCATATCAGTGTAACATTTCAAACATTTTGTCCCAAAGTTCACCTTAGGCATGATGGAAGTATCCGCAACGCGCAGACCTTTGATGCCCCGAACTCGAAGCTTATGATCGACAACTGCCATTGTGTCATGCTTGGGGCCCATCTTGCAGGATCCGCTTCCATGAGGTGCGCCAATAGCATCGTGGTGTACCCTACACTTCCAGTAATCGGTGGTAGAAAAAGTGTAATTTCCGCAGGCATCGTTGGCTATTGCTGTTAACGTCATATTGTAGGCTCTCATTGTGTCCGTATCGGTCAACTTTATAGTACTATATATGGCTTCTAGAAGAATATCAATATCGCTGGGTTCGCTCAGGAAGTTACCCCAGATCACGGGTTGTTCAAAAGGATCGTTCGAAGCCAGACTGATTTGTCCTAAAACACCGGATAATGGGCTAAGTATTATTTGTACTTTGATGTTGAAGAACCATTGTGAGACAACCACGTCCTTATTTCTGATACGGTATTTACATACCTCTGCTTTTTGGATGCAGTAACACAGCGAACAAGTCGAAAGTGCGTTTCCCCGTGCTGCTAAGAGCACCAATTTCACCAGACGCACAGGCGGCGTCAAAACCCACGCTATATATTTGCATGTCGGGATAGTCGGGGGTTGTTTTGCTGGAAGCTAGCTGAGCGACTATCCCGGTTATCCCATGACCGGACAATGGGCCAGTCTGAAAGTCGAGGTATTCGGCAGTAGCTGCCCAATTGTTTATGTAGGTGTCAAGTTGATTTATGGTAAAGTTGAGCGTGAAGTACAGGTGGTCTTGGTAATTCCTACCAACACCAGGCAAATTCTTGACGACTGGGATGCCCATAGACTCGAGGTGTTTCTTGGGCCCAATGCCAGAGAGAAGTAGAATGTGAGGTGATTTGACATTTCCAGCGCTGAGAATCACTTCTCGCGATGTACGAACCGTCTTGAATTCACCATTCTGTAAGAAATTATCATATTTTGCTCTCAATTATCAATGAGTTTGGCTATTGATAATTGTATTCAAATAAGGAACACACAAGCGGGTAGCGCTGAAACTACAATCGAGCCATCATTTTACCACTGCTTTTACCTAACGGTCCAGTAAGACGTATGCGAAGCTCAAAGATTCAATTAAACCAGGCGTACATGTTCGTTTGGCTGGACTAGACCATCGTTGGGCTAATTTTTTTAATTAGTAGCCCTTCCGAAGCTTGTTATTAGTCGCCTCTTACTACAATTACACAGGCCCACAAATTAAAAAAAGTTTGTCGTGTTGTAGTCGAGACCCATCATTTTCCATTTATCTCGAACTGCTAAACACGAATCTAAAGTCGAAAGAAGGTGTCGATGGACCAATTTGGCCGTTGGGGCCAAAAAACTAGTTTTAATATTACTAAAAAAAGAGTACATGGGTAATTTTTTTTGTAAGTAACAGCCGCGTACGTCTGTTTGGGGTTATCGGAGTATAATTTGGCTTTTAGCGTTATTAAGGTTTGTAGCTTTTGGGATTATCCGGGTGTTGAACTTTAGAGTTGATCGGAGTTTTGGGTGATAGTCACACTTCACCGAGAGAAATTTTTAGTTCCGGTTACCGCTCAGTCTTTAACTATTTTCATTTTTTAACAGAATCGAGAAATATAGTTTTAGGTGGAAAATGAAAATGAGTTTTCTAGCTGTTACTGGAAAGTCTAGTATCCGTTACTATTCTTTCTCATTACGATCACTGTTACTATATTTTCTTGTAACTGTTGCGAAAATTTATGCTCGTGCGACAGTAAATTGACGTTAAAGCCTTATTTAACTAAAAACGTAGAGTAGACCGAAGAAACTGATTTTGCGTTGTAATTACCAAAAAAGGATCGATAATAGCGCAAAATGTTTACGTGTACCTCGTTTTTCGTAATTCCAACAATATTTAAACAGTTTTTTTAACGATACCTGGTTGACTGAATTTTTCTAGTTACTATAACAAATGAAACTTTTCTCAGTGTCGGATGTGACGTATTTGTACTATGTATAGATATAGATGAACGTTGGATGATAAAAATTAAATGTTCTCATTTTTCGAATTAATTCTTCAACAACTAGGCTCTAGTGACCGAATTAGTTCACCGACGCCCACTTTGAACTCGGATTTGTGTTCAGCAGCCCGTCATACGTAAGAGCTATTGGATCTCAACCCCAGCATAAAATACCTTTTTTTGCGGGCTTGTATCATCAGCCCTACGATGCTACTACGTAAGAGCAATGATAGAAGCACGCGTGAATGAAGACTCACAATCGGTACTCGAATATCTGTGAGTACGATGTGTAAGGTGTAAGTAAGATGATCGTTACCTTAAAGTACTCGACGCCGACTGCCTTCCCGTCCTCGATTATTACTCTTGTGACAGTCGAGTTCAGGGAAACGTGTAGATTCTCACGGTTCCTGCTGGGCCGTAGATACGATGCGGCGCTGCTACGTCTGACTCCATTCTTACTAGTGGTTTGTGCCATTGCAAAACCACTCACCACGTCTCCGTTTAGATCTTGACTAATGCGGAATCCTGCCTCTTCCGCTGCTTTAAGCATAGCATTGGCAAAAGGAGGTTCATAGGGAAATCTCTCAACGGATAGTGGACCCCCCGTGGCGTGCCAGAATCTTCCAACTCTATCAATTTCACCGTTATCCTCCGCCTTGAGAAAGAAAGGTTTCACTTCATCCCATGTCCAGCCCTCATTACCCATAGCGGCCCAATTGTTGTAATCCGTTGGATTGCCCCTCAAATATACCATCCCGTTGTGCACCGTACATCCACCGAGAACTTTCGCCGCGGCGTACTCACAAGAACCGTTTTCTGAGAGGCAGGCGTACCTTTCGTTCGTGATTGTGTATCCCCAGCTCAAATTGGAACCTTACATGAGGCAGATATTTCATTTGTTTTCGTAGCATGTTTATAAATTTAATTCATTAGTCTTTCTCTAATACGTACCAGCTATGATTACGGCCGCACCCGGAATTTGTGCGGATGCAGGTTCGTCATCACCAGCTTCGAGAAGCAATATTTTCCAGTGCGAAATCTCGCTCAGTCTCGCGGCCACCACGGAACCTGCCGCACCACCTGAAACAAGAACCAGCTTTGAACAGCACTCACCACTTTCTTGTTCAGTTCTCAGGATATTTTGGAACTATACAATGTATCACATGCGATTTACATGATCTGCGCAGTCCAAAAAATCTCTCAACTGTTCTCGGACAGCCTAGTCAATGAAGAAATCCTCTTCGCGACTACCGACGGGAGTAAATATCAGTATGAATTATCCACGCACGATTGCGATTGTTGTTTTTCAATGTTGCTAACGTTTTTGACATCCATTGCTTAATACTTACCGCCGGCTACGATGTAGTCATACTCGGGATCTGGTGTCTCGATGGGCGTCACGCGTTCGCATATTCCCGATATTTTTTCGTTCTTTCGTATGGCTGAGTCCAGAAAAGACATCAACGTACCGGATTCACCGCACATGTCTACTAAAGTGGGACCCGGTAGCTGCCTCTCGTTACATGTTTGTGCCAAAGTTAGGTGATGAGTCATCGTTACAGACAACAATAAGATAAGTTGAAAATTGATATACATCTTGAATATTAGCTGTTATTGACATCAATTATATCTTTCCTTGTCACGCCGTTTTTCTAACGATTATCAATCAACTAGAATCACAATAGAAGTTGTAATTGAAGTTTTTCTGCTAGAACTCGCTTATCTTACGAACATCTCGCAGTATTTTAAATTTCATGGATGAATTCTTCAACCGGACTGACCGTCACCCTGTCATTTTATAAGTGTCATATGACGCACTGTTATTGGTTGTGACCTATGTGATAATACAATATTGGTATTAGTGCTCTGTTTGTGCCATATCGGTGCTTATTCAGGTTTTTGTATATTTTTTCTTTTATAAACATAAATTAATGAAAATACGTCACAATTGACAAGTGGGTTTTCTAAAGTCAAATGCGCCAGCTGTGCCCTCTAAATGTTTGATGTATAATCTCAATATTGTGCACGAACGGCATATTTTCACCTGATTAAATGAACAACTACAGATTGTACAGACGCTTAGATTGATTTTGACCTTTTTGATATGCCTAGTAATTTTACGATCCGCAGTTTTGGATGCGCACAGTTGGCACTGCCAGCCACTCCCTGATGCCAAGAGTGCGTTCCTAAATTGTCTGACAGCACTAAAAACTCCCTAGGACATAGGCTCAGCTACTCACCAGAGATGATACTCACGAACCTGGTAGCGCAAAAAAGATAAAAGATTGTTGACAGTACTGGGGACTTATATCGGAACACACCGCAAATAGCACGTGGAGAAAAGCTTAAAGACGCGCGGCTGGAAGTGTCAACGGTGCTGATACAAAACCGTGGGTCCTGAACACGGAGTAGTAGGAAGGAAACAAGACTCTGCGATAAAACTTGTCCCCAGTTTTGAGGTAACGTAAGAGGAATTGTCTAAATGCGATTTGAGCGCCTTTTACGGAAAAAAGTGAAATTTTCATTATAAAATGTAAAAAAAAAAAGGCGGCAATCGTAACCTATAAGCCTCCGTTTTATAAACATATTCCGTAAATTCGTAAAATACGCATCTGAAGTAACTAAAAAACAGTAAAAACCGAGTGATTGCTTTTCTAATCTCAACCGACATTAAATCCGAGGAAAAGGTTTGCAAACGGCGAATCGTAAGATATGATATCATATGGTGAAAGGGGTGAGTGCGCTATACGAACTTACACCGCAAGAGGCGCTTAAATCGCACCTTGACAATTCTTCTTACGTTGCCCCAAAAACTGGGCCAGCTTTTGTGCCAAGTGCTGCTCGAGTGTTGTCTCCTTCCTACTACTCCGTGGTCGTAAAATTACTAGGGATATCAAAGGGTTTAGAATCAATCTGAATCTCTGTAACTGTGAACAACGAGTTTATGCACTGAACAGAACGAAAATTGGTACAGAAGAAAAAATCACTGTTTATATAGTTTGTAGTTTCTCTCTTATGGAGTTCCTCTGAAAATTCTGTTAGCTATTGATAAATTTTACTTATTTGTAATATATTTTTTAACATTCGTTGAGAATGTTTCATGTGAAATCCACTGCCTCCTCTCACCTTTATTTTTTTTATCTGAATACAATTATTTTTCATTTCAATACTACAAATCGACAGAAACATAACATCGATTTGTTGTGTCTAAAATACGAATGATACAGATACTAATTTTTCACTCTTTGAGTACATTTGAGCGTTATTAGAACAATTTACATATTCAGCGATCTTATCACCATCTCAAAATGTTAAGAACATTAATTTTGAGTTTTTTTGTACAGCTGTCAGTTGAGATATCTATACGTTCCGACAACGCATTCTTAAAACTTTGTAGAATAGCTTACATAGAACATCTGCTGAGGTTATTAGAAGCATCTGGGGAGCTTCCGGGGCGCTCTAGGGAAGCTCGCGATTCGCGCCATAGGCTTTACGGTGGGGAACTTCAGGGAACTTCCCATGCGCTTCTGGCTGAGCTCGCAAACAGTTAACGGAAAGCTTTTGGTGCTGTCTGGGAAGTATTTTCAGAGCGATACTGCACAAAAGTACGATACACACGGTGTATTCCGTTACTTTTACGCAAGCGAAGCATCAAGATTCTGTCTTTTTTCATATTTGCCGGCCGCGTCGTGAAATCGAAACTCGTATCCAAATTAATGTTTCTTATGATTTTTCAGTCTATTTTTATTTCAGTGGGAAGACTCTAGCCCCAACTTCCTGGCGGGAATTTTGCCCCTGGACCCCTCTCACACCCAATTCTATGCTTCAATATCATTTTTATGTTATTGGGTTTTATGAAATAGCGTTTTTTTTTTCTCTCCATAGTTCTATATAATCTCGTGGGGCATTTTCCACCCACCGCATGAAAAACTAATGTTTACAACTCGGGCGCAGGATTTACGGCCTTGTTGTAAACAGCTCTAATTACCTGCCGAAGATTTTCACGAGAAATATATTAGTAGCCTGTCGAGCGGTATACGTTTTAAAGTACATCCAATTTAACACATTTCAATTATTATATTGTATAACAGAAACAAAATATATTGTAAGAATAAATTAAGATTGGATATCCTTGTTACGTCCCCCAGACTTCATATTCCTTTCCCACACTCTTAGTTACCTTACGCTCTGTAGTCTACTCTTATCGTCCGCGAGTCAGCAGATTCTTCTGTAACTCGCGGCTAGCTTGCCTCCTACATCCCGCAAAACAAGGCAGATCCATCCTAGCGCTCAAGCAAGACACCTATCCCTCTAAACCAAGATCATACCTTTTTCCCTCGACCGACTCCGTTGCATTGACTACTAATAAACAATCATATACTTATAATCGTTTACCTTCCCTTAATACCGATCCCTTTCTATTCCATTCACTTCCTGCATTGGGAGTAGTAGCACGCGAGTGCATAGTCGATGTGAACGGACCCTATAATAGCCAAATAACACCTTGGCTGGGCGTGGAGTAAGCTCCGATTACCGCTCATCGGAGCCTACGCATTCTACCCCGTAACATCATCCTTGTTTGATTCCGCAAAACTCTGCAGAGATTGATTCAGAAATTTTAACAATTTCTCAGAAGCTGAAAAAATTAGTAGCATACTTATGAAACTCTCTAAAGTGAGAGCAGAGATGAGTAGGGTGAGAGCTTAAACTTTAGCGTGCTTCGAAGTATCTGCATCCGTGCGTCTGCTGGTTTGAAATGTAAATCGAGATATCGATTGCGGAAAGTTTGCGTATCGCAAGTCGAACTATCGAAGTGCAAAAGCCAAACACGTGTCATACCTAACCTCAAAAAACAACGCGGTTGTCCAAAGCGGCTGTCTTCCAACTTGCCACTGCCTAGTGATGGGTGCCCCGAAAAAGGCAGGTAAGCGAAAGCAGGACCCAATCATTCCGAACAAATCAAACAAAGAAGAAGAAAGGGTAGAGAATGTCGAAGAACTTGAAGACGATGACGACTTGGACGAGAATTCGGTAAGACAGATAATCGAATCATTTAAATATGTATTAAACATCCTAGGTTAGGTTGAGTTGGGTCAGCTTTGAGCTTCAGTAAAAAATTGAAGCAGTAATCGTAACGCAAAGATCTATTGTCATCACTGGTTCTCTTTGGCAATTTATTGTACACTACATGACACTCCGTGTATCCAGGATTTAGGATCGGAGGATTTTCTAGCCACCGATCAACTCGACGAGGACGATGACAGCACAGACGACGAAGTCGAAGGGGATAATGATGTTGTCGATTCTGATACTGAGAATGATCCAATTGTTTTTGGCTCTGATAACGATGATGAGGAACTAGAATTTGAATCTGACTCTGAAGAGTACGAGAAGGATGATGATTCTGTGAATGAAGAAGAGGAGGACGAAGAAGATTCGGAAGCAGAGAGTGACGGGTCTGTCAATTCCAAAGACAAAGTTAGTTCAGAATCTGGAAACGAGCAGTCAGAGGAAGAAGTTCGGCAGCCTAAAACAAATAACAAATCTTTAGTAAAGTCTAATAAGGAAAGCAATGGAAGTAACAAGCCAGCTAGAAATGTGAATAAAAAAGTAGTAAAACTAAACGATCATAGTGAGAAAAATTTTGAGAATGGTGTAAAACAGAATAAATCAAGTATTGTGAATAGTGGTCGCAATACAAGCGACCCAGCAGTTGAAAAACTGACTAGTAATGTCGACGAATATGAACAAGACAGTTCGGATGAAGAAGATATTCGAAATACCATTGGGAATATCCCCTTGCAATGGTATAACGAGTATCCTCACATCGGGTACGACTGGGATGGTAAAAAAATTTTAAAACCAGAGAAGGGAGATCAGCTGGATAACTTTTTGAAGAGAATGGAAGATCCAGATTTTTGGAGAACTGTGAAAGACCCCATGACGGGACAAGATGTAGTACTCAGCGAAGCTGACATAGAGCTCATAACAAGAATCCAGAAGCAAAAGATACCTGATGCTCAATTTGACGAGTACACAGTAAGTTATTTGTTCCTTACCAGATTTTATTTAATACTTTCAACATATCTCTGAAATTTGTTTTGAAACTTTACTTTCCTATTACTTTTACAGCCTTGGGTCGAGTGGTTCACGTCCGAAGTGATGAAAACGCCATTGCGTAAATTTCCGGAGCACAAACGATCATTCTTGCCTTCAAAGTCGGAAGCAAAGAAAGTTTCCAAGCTAGTTCATGCTCTGAAAATGGGTTGGATAAAGTCAACAGTCGAAATGGAGAAGGAAAAACAGAAGAACAAGGAAAACAAAGATTTTTACATGCTGTGGCAGTCAGACGATCAGGCTGAGGAAATGCGGAGGATTCACAAGCACATACCGGCACCAAAGAGGCATTTGCCTGGTCACGCAGAGAGCTATAATCCTCCGCCAGAGTATCTCTTTGACAAAAAAGAAATGAAGGAATGGAATAAGCTGAAGTCCACGCCATGGAAAAGGAAGCTTCACTTCATTCCACAGAAGTTTAATTCACTTCGTGAAGTCCCGGCTTATTCAAGATATATCAAAGAGCGGTTTCAGAGATGTTTGGACTTGTATCTTTGTCCAAGGGCTTTGAAAATGAGGCTTACCATTGACCCAGCCAGCTTGGTTCCACAGCTACCTAGTCCTCAAGATTTACAACCATTTCCCACTACTATGTCAATGGTCTTTAAGGGGCACACTGACATGATAAGATCCTTTACTGCCGAAGCTAAAGGCCAGTATATCGCTTCTGGCGGAGATGATATGACGCTTAAAAGTGAGTTGTTTTGTCGAAACTTTTTCATTGTAGGTCGATTGTAATTAAAGATTAAGGAAAAAATTTAAAACTGCGAATTAATGAATGAGTGAACATGTTTTCAGTATGGGAAATTGCAACTGGTAGATGTGTAAAGACCGTTCCTTGTGGAGGCATTATAAGAAGTGTTGCATGGTGTCCAAATCAAGCAATTTCGCTGATAGCCGTTGCTGCAGATCAGAAAGTTTTGTTAATCAACCCTGGAGTAGGGGACCACTTAATCACAAGCAAAACGGACCAGCTTCTGGAAATCATACCTCAAAGCGATGTAATAGGTAATAAATTTGTTAGCATATGTGACTGTAACTGAATCCAGGAAACTACTTTCCAATGTACTAAATTCTTTTTACTTGTATTTCAGTGAATGAGAGGGTAAGGACGGCAGTTCAGTGGGAACAGGCCGAAGGTGAAAATTGGCGAAATGGTATCAGAGTAATATTAAATCACTTTAAAGTTGTGAAGCAGGTGACTTGGCATGCGAGGGGTGACTATCTAGCCACCGTTATGCCCGATGGGCAGAACAGATCTGTTCTAATAAATCAGTTGTCAAAGAGGCGTTCGCAATTGCCATTCAGCAAGTCCAAGGGACTGGTACAATGTGTTTTGTTCCATCCCATTAGACCATTTTTATTTGTCGCGGTAAGTTGCCACATTGATCTTTGTGCTTGTGATTGTTTGAGTCACTTTTCCAATTGAGTAATTTAAACAAATTTTCAGACACAACGGAATGTTAGAATATACGACTTGGTTAAGCAGGAGATGGTCAAGAAACTGCTGTCTAATTCTATGTGGATATCAACAATGGCAATACATCCTGGTAATCAACACAGTTTCATATTTTTCTCCGCAACTTTGTGAAATTCGTCATTGGTTCTTCTCCTAATAAATTGCTTGTGTGTTTAGGTGGCGACAACATCTTAGTAGGCACATATGATAGAAAAATGCTCTGGTTCGATCTGGATTTGAGCACAAAGCCCTATCAAACTTTACGATTGCATGGAACAGCCGTGCGTGGTGTAGCCTTCCACAAGCGTTATCCACTATTTGCCTCTGGAGCTGATGACAAAGGTCTGATTGTATCACACGGAATGGTGTACAAGTAAGTAAATCGGTATTATGTTTTTATTAAGCCACAAGAAACAACTTCTTATTGTTTTTTTTTTTTTTGTTCCTTACAGCGACCTTCTTCAAAACCCACTGATTGTGCCGCTAAAAAGACTGTGCAATCATGAGACTTACAACGATTTTGGTATTCTTGATGTCATGTTTCATCCAATACAACCCTGGCTATTTTCGGCTGGTGCAGATGCAACTATTCGTTTATACACGTAGTTTAATTATGGGTATGACATACAAGTTGTTTCAATTTCTGGCCGTATCGTTATGTTCTAATAAACATATTTTACTACATTTATCTACTGCCTGCATTTTTTGGACCTCGACCGTTTACCCAAATTTCCATGATGTATGTTTGATGCTATGAATTCCTCGAAATTTAAGTGGAATGGAATGAATGGATCGGTAACTATATTTATTTGTTATAACTTGTATCATTGTAAAATGTTATTTATTTCTGAAGCCATTTGTTTGGCGCATCGTTAAAAACGGATTAACGTTTTCTACAAAAGCTTGATATTGCTATATTAAACTGTTATGGATCATCTGAGATTATTTTTAGAAGTGCATTAATCATATATTCATTACGAAAAACATTTTTGCCACTTTTTCCGATATTACAACATGTGCACTATTACTAAACTTTAAGATTACCTTATCTACTGATTAAGTAGTTACAAAAGAATAACGTGCAAACACATTAAAGTAAACCTATAGGAACTTTTGGCTCGTAATTAATTGCAGAAATTACTTCATAGTTGCCTGAATAATATAATAGGTAATATACGTATATATCCCAGGGTTTCATATATAAACTAAAATTATAAAGGTAAGAGGTTACACTTAAAAAAAATCTGTAATCGAACCATTCTACATGGTAGAATTTGACTGAAAATTCATACAATATCACCTCGAACTACCGAACGAGTACTTTAACGTAAACTTTGATGAAATACAAAAACGTAATATTAAAATTCAGTCCCCTGTATGTAAGTAATAACATAGAAGGAAAATATTTTTCATATTTTCCTGGTAACACATAATTAAACAACATATAATCTATTGATACAAAATTCAGGTTTCCTAATATATTTGGGACTTATTCATGCATGCAAAGTAGAATTTGATCTACGACTGCAATTTTAAGCATATTCATTTCTTCATCACACATATCATCGGGTATATCCGGAAATGTCCATATCCGATTCATTGTAGCATACTTCTTTCGAGACCAAAACATATAGCATTAATTCAAACTGATATTTGATTAATTTCTTTTGTTATAATGGACAGCTATGAATGTTACGGTATCTTCTGTTACTGTGTATTTTCTTTTTGAAATTCTAGTACAACAAGTACAATAACTTTCAAATTGGACTACATTGCCTGCATAGAGCGATACATTCACTAGTCAACATTAGCAGGGCTTGTTTATACATGGCTAAAACTAAAGAGCAGTATATACGTTACAAACTCTGCATCATAAATATAAAAGCTATTACGTAAGGGGGGAATGCCCTAAGCACTGCCACTCTGGCTCTCCACATTCACACATCCTACCCGCATGACGGATTTGGAAAACTGTAACAATATGTCTGTTATCGTCAAATCTACAACTGATATGTAATTCGTGAATTAAAAATGTGTAGAACTGATTGGCCCAACGTTGCCTCAAGTAAACTGACCTAGGGTCTTGACATAAAACATTTTCTATAGCATGTTTCTGCTGGTCCGCTTTGTCTCCTAGAATTTCGTTCAACTGTACCAAAGCTCGTTCATTAAATGTTACAGTTAACGCCGAAACACGCGATCTCGATATCCAATCTGGTATCCTTACATTAGAAGAATTTTCTTCCTGCCCCAAGTTCATGTGACCTCTACTTTCAATTCTAATGTTCTGACCATTCCCAGCATTCTGAGAAACTGCGGATCCAGCCATTCCTTGTATATTTGACAAAGTTTGCGACGTAAAACCTTCTTCGCCATCAGGCGCTTCTCTAATACCCATTCGAATTGGAGAATTATCAAGCCTCGAATTTGCTGCACGCAGGTCAATCAAATCTAAGTCAGTACTTATTCCGTCGGCACCGTCTAATAGCCTAGTATTTCGCGATATTTGATCAATGGGATTGTTAACCTCAGCATTTCTCGAATTGAAGGACATTGTTCTATTAGCTTGAGGATTCAGGTCGATATGTTGTATATTAAACACTGTATTCTCATTGTGCAATTCCAAAGTTCTGGGGACGATTCCACCATTTCTGGAATTATGTGTGGAATTTTGCATAGAATCTACAGTACTTTGTAGAGAAATTTCTGGACTCAATAATTCTCGTTCGTCAAATGAACCCAGGTCCGTATTTAGCCCGTTAGACATCTCCCTGTTCCCATCCAAGTTGCTGGTACCAAGTGTGACGCTTCTATTATTATCAAATCCTGTGACAATATCTAAATTCCTATCAACTGGTCGGTAACAGTTTCTAGCTTCTAAGTAGTTACCGAATTCCGAATGTCCATCAAACTCTTCCGCCTGTAGTCTGAGTGCGATTTCCTCATCTCTAGAAATATCTGTGCCGTGCGCTGCACCATCAGTACTACCATAATGAGGTTCGTGTAACGTAGTTCTAAAGCCATTGCTCGTTTCAGATGCAACAAGATTTTGCCTGCTCAATCGTTCACTTGAATCCAAGTTTAGATTTGTCCTTTCATCAATATTTCCTCGCGATTCCCGATCAAGAATACCACTTCTCTCCAATTCTCTACTGCTGTACTTTTCAACGTACAACGGGTTGTCGTACTGCGGTATGTAAGGTTTGATGTCCAACACTGGTGTTTGGTCCACCATATCTACGCCCTCGAAGAAAATAGTGCAATTCACTATTTTTATGATTTTAACAAGGCTCAGACCTATCGGACAAGGTCGGTGCGGTGATCTGGTCGAAAATACTCCGGTTCGTATTCCGTTTAGTCTGGGTGGCGCTACTTTAGCACGTACATGAGTTGACTCGTTCCTATGGAAGTGGAAGAGTATCCTAAAGAGAAAAATCACAGAAATTATAAAACACGCAGAAGAAAAAAACCGTTACTTTTTTTTAATAAATCGAAAACTGTTAGCACAGTAATGTTTCACCAATCCTTACCACATGTGTGAGAAGTCTTGAAGGCCATCTAAGGCATGTTCAGGATTGGTAAAGATAGAATTAAAAAGTGTTAATTTCCCTGGTGCCTTATCGCATATTCCAGGTTGTCGTGGCGTCCCTCGTTTGTTAGGAAACCATGTTGACACGACTCCAATGGGTTTCAACTTGAGACCTTCATCTACTTCGTTGCTCGTGCTTGGCAAGGGTGTTTTCGAAATGTCTGGTTTTGACATGAACGACTTTTTCTCTGCTGTTCGCGATCCTACGAGGCGTTTGATGCCCTCGACGTCTTTATCATGGACGTAACGGAGATTACGTATCTGTTGCCTGAAATATTACGAAACCAATTTGGATTTTCAGTTCTATCAGAAATTCATTGACTTGTTATTTGCGTCAGTCGATGTCGGCGAGTTTTTTGGTTATGTTATGTCACACACGTCATGGACCAAAATGTGCAGCTCTCGGCCGTGCGCGTTTAATTGTAAATAGAACGGGAAAGCGCAGCGAGGGAATAATTCCTACCTTAAATTGTTTATCTCTTTTCTCGCCGTATTCAACTGCGCCAGCAAGCATTTTGCATCGAAATCGGAATTTTGACATTTTCCTTCCATGATCGGAGCCTGAGATGATCGGGAAGACAGCGAACAGCTGTCTCAAACGATGAGGCTGGATTTTCATGGGTGTTATATGTCGCGACTGCAACTTGACGCGACAGCGCTACGCCGTCGGCTAGAAAAGGCGCTCATGAAAATAGGTACCGACGGAACGGCAAAATGCCGCGCGTCGCAACCCACGTACTTAGGTCAATGGATGCCGATTACATTTTTATGCGAAGAATTGAAAAATCTAGGAAGTGTGGAGAAATGAAGAAAATGAAGGAGCAAGATAAAGTAAACGATGGCGTATACGGACTGCGTGCGATCGATTGCTCGCGCACATTTACGTCGATAGACAGTATAGAGAAATAGATTTCAACATTTTTCAAACTAGTCCTGATTTCGACGAAATATCCAAAGGGGTTAGCCTCACTTATTTTTTGACCAAAAAAATACTTTGTCTCAGAATCGATTCTTGTGACCTTTTCCCGACCAATTAGACCCCCAGGAACTCAGAAAACGCATCAAATAGAGCGTAGGACCAACAGCAAAAAAATTACGATGGAAAGAGAGCCAGCTAAAAAATATCGAAAATTCAGGTTCTGGTTTTTTGGCTGTAACTTTTGACCCGCTGCTCGCAGCGTATTCCGACTGCGTCCAATCGATTTTTCTTGCAAAATTATGTCGATATAGGGCACCAAAGAATTGATTCCAGCACTTTTCAAAATCGCGAAAATTTTCGCCAAAAACACAAAGGGGTTAGCCTTACTTTTTTTTTGAGCAAAAAACTTTTGGTCTCAGATTCCATTTGTATGACGCTTTTATGACCAATTGGACCACCAGGAACTCAGAAAACGCAGCAAAAAGAGCGTAGAACCTACAGCACAGAAATTACGATGGAAAGAGCACCAGCTGAAAAATGTCGAAAATTCAGGTTCTGGTTTTTTGGCTGTAACTTTTGACCCGCTACTCGCAGCGTATTCCGACTGCGCCCAATCGGTTTCTCTTGCAAAATTATGTCGATATAGGGCACCAAAGAATTGATTCCAGCACTTTTCAAAATCGCGAAAATTTTCGCCAAAAACACAAAGGGGTTAGCCTTACTTTTTTTTTGGGCAAAGAACTTTTGGTCTCAGATTCGATTTGTATGACGCTCTTATGACCAATTGGACCACCAGGAACTCAGAAAACGCAGCAAAAAGAGCGTAGAACCAACAGCACAGAAATTACGATGGAAAGAGCACCAGCTGAAAAATGTTCAAAATTCAGGTTCTGGTTTTCAGGCTGTAACATTTGATCCGTTGCTCGCATCGTATTCGGACTGCGCCCAATCGATTTCTCTTGCAAAATTATGTCGATATAGGGCGCCAAAGAATTGATTCCAGCACCTTTCAAAATCGCGACAATTTTCGCCAAAAACACAAAGGGGTTAGCCTTACTTTTTTTTGGGCAAAAAACTTTTGGTCTCAAATTCGATTTGTATGACGCTCTTATGACCAATTGGACCACCAGGAACTCAGAAAACGCAGCAAAAAGAGCGTAGAACCTACAGCACAGAAATTACGATGGAAAGAGCACCAGCTGAAAAATGTCGAAAATTCAGGTTCTGGTTTTTTGGCTGTAACTTTTGACCCGCTACTCGCAGCGTATTCCGACTGCGCCCAATCGGTTTCTCTGGGAAAATTATGTCGATATAGGGCACCAAAGAATTGATTCCAGCACTTTTCAAATTCGCGAAAATTTTCGCCAAAAACACAAAGGGGTTAGCCTTACTTTTTTTTTGGGCAAAAAACTTTTGGTCTCAGATTCGATTTGTATGACGCTTTTATGACCAATTGGACCACCAGGAACTCAGAAAACGCAGCAAAAAGAGCGTAGAACTAACAGCACAGAGATTACGATGAAAAGAGCACCAGTTGAAAAATGTCGAAAATTCAGGTTCTGGTTTTTTGGCTGTAACATTTGATCCGTTGCTCGCATCGTATTCGGACTGCGCCCAATCGATTTCTCTTGCAAAATTATGTCGATATAGGGCACCAAAGAATTGATTCCAGCACTTTTCAAAATCGCGAAAATTTTCGCCAAAAACACAAAGGGGTTAGCCTTACTTTTTTTTTGGGCAAAAAACTTTTGGTCTCAGATTCGATTTGTATGACGCTTTGATGACCAATTGGACCACCAGGAACTCAGAAAACGCAGCAAAAAGAGCGTGGAACCAACAGCACAGAAATTACGATGGAAAGAGCACCAGCTGAAAAATGTTCAAAATTCAGGTTCTGGTTTTCAGGCTGTAACATTTGATCCGTTGCTCGCATCGTATTCGGACTGCGCCCAATCGATTTCTCTTGCAAAATTATGTCGATATAGGGCGCCAAAGAATTGATTCCAGCACCTTTCAAAATCGCGACAATTTTCGCCAAAAACACAAAGGGGTTAGCCTTACTTTTTTTTGGGCAAAAAACTTTTGGTCTCAAATTCGATTTGTATGACGCTCTTATGACCAATTGGACCACCAGGAACTCAGAAAACGCAGCAAAAAGAGCGTAGAACCAACAGCACAGAAATTACGATGGAAAGAGCACCAGCTGAAAAATGTCGAAAATTCAGGTTCTGGTTTTTTGGCCGTAACTTTTGACCCGCTACTCGCAGCGTATTCCGACTGCGCCCAATCATTGTTTCTTGCAAAATTATGTCGATATAGGGCACCAAAGAATTGATTCCAGCACTTTTCAAAATCGCGAAAATTTTCGCCAAAAACACAAAGGGGTTAGCCTTACTTTTTTTTTGGGCAAAAAACTTTTGGTCTCAGATTCGATTTGTATGACGCTTTGATGACCAATTGGACCACCAGGAACTCAGAAAACGCAGCAAAAAGAGCGTGGAACCAACAGCACAGAAATTACGATGGAAAGAGCACCAGCTGAAAAATGTTCAAAATTCAGGTTCTGGTTTTCAGGCTGTAACATTTGATCCGTTGCTCGCATCGTATTCGGACTGCGCCCAATCGATTTCTCTTGCAAAATTATGTCGATATAGGGCGCCAAAGAATTGATTCCAGCACCTTTCAAAATCGCGACAATTTTCGCCAAAAACACAAAGGGGTTAGCCTTACTTTTTTTTGGGCAAAAAACTTTTGGTCTCAAATTCGATTTGTATGACGCTCTTATGACCAATTGGACCACCAGGAACTCAGAAAACGCAGCAAAAAGAGCGTAGAACCAACAGCACAGAAATTACGATGGAAAGAGCACCAGCTGAAAAATGTCGAAAATTCAGGTTCTGGTTTTTTGGCCGTAACTTTTGACCCGCTACTCGCAGCGTATTCCGACTGCGCCCAATCATTGTTTCTTGCAAAATTATGTCGATATAGGGCACCAAAGAATTGATTCCAGCACTTTTCAAAATCGCGAAAATTTTCGCCAAAAACACAAAGGGGTTAGCCTTACTTTTTTTTTGGGCAAAAAACTTTTGGTCTCAGATTCGATTTGTATGACGCTTTTATGACCAATTGGACCACCAGGAACTCAGAAAACGCAGCAAAAAGAGCGTAGAACCTACAGCACAGAAATTACGATGGAAAGAGCACCAGCTGAAAAATGTCGAAAATTCAAGTTCTGGTTTTTTGGCTGTAACTTTTGACCCGCTACTCGCAGCGTATTCCAACTGCGCCCAATCGATTTCTCTGGGAAAAATACATCGACACAGTGCATGAAAGAATTCATTCCAGCACTTTTCAAAATCGCGAAAATTTTCGCCAAAAACACAAAGGGGTTAGCCTCACTTTTTTTTTGGGCAAAAAACTTTTGGTCTCAGATTCGATTTGTATGACGCTCTTATGACCAATTGGACCACCAGGAACTCAGAAAACGCAGCAAAAAGAGCGTAGAACCAACAGCACAGAAATTACGATGGAAAGAGCACCAGCTGAAAAATGTTCAAAATTCAGGTTCTGGTTTTCAGGCTGTAACATTTGATCCGTTGCTCGCATCGTATTCGGACTGCGCCCAATCGATTTCTCTTGCAAAATTATGTCGATATAGGGCGCCAAAGAATTGATTCCAGCACTTTTCAAAATCGCGAAAATTTTCGCCAAAAACACAAAGGGGTTAGCCCTACTTTTTTTTGGGCAAAAAACTTTTGGTGTCAAATTCGATTTGTATGACGCTTTTATGACCAATTGGACCACCAGGAACTCAGAAAACGCAGCAAAAAGAGCGTAGAACCAACAGCACAGAAATTACGATGGAAAGAGCACCAGCTGAAAAATGTCGAAACTTCAGGTTCTGGTTTTTTGGCTGTAACTTTTGACCCGCTACTCGCAGCGTATTCCGACTGCGCCGAATCATTTTTTCTTGCAAAATTATGTCGATATAGGGCACTAAAGAATTGATTCCAGCACTTTTCAAATTCGCGAAAATTTTCGCCAAAAACACAAAGGGGTTAGCCTTACTTTTTTTTGGGCAAAAAACTTTTGGTCTCAAATTCGATTTGTATGACGCTTTTATGACCAATTGGACCACCAGGAACTCAGAAAACGCAGCAAAAAGAGCGTAGAACCAACAGCACAGAAATTACGATGGAAAGAGCACCAGCTGAAAAATGTTCAAAATTCAGGTTCTGGTTTTCAGGCTGTAACATTTGATCCGTTGCTCGCATCGTATTCGGACTGCGCCCAATCGATTTCTCTTGCAAAATTATGTCGATATAGGGCGCCAAAGAATTGATTCCAGCACTTTTCAAAATCGCGAAAATTTTCGCCAAAAACACAAAGGGGTTAGCCTTACTTTTTTTTGCGCAAAAAACTTTTGGCGTCAAATTCGATTTGTATGACGCTTTTATGACCAATTGGACCACCAGGAACTCAGAAAACGCAGCAAAAAGAGCGTAGAACCAACAGCACAGAAATTACGATGGAAAGAGCACCAGCTGAAAAATGTCGAAAATTCAGGTTCTGGTTTTTTGGCCGTAACTTTTGACCCGCTACTCGCAGCGTATTCCGACTGCGCCCAATCATTTTTTCTTGCAAAATTATGTCGATATAGGGCACCAAAGAATTGATTCCAGCACTTTTCAAAATCGCGAAAATTTTCGCCAAAAACACAAAGGGGTTAGCCTTACTTTTTTTTTGGGCAAAAAACTTTTGGTCTCAGATTCCATTTGTATGACGCTTTTATGACCAATTGGACCACCAGGAACTCAGAAAACGCAGCAAAAAGAGCGTAGAACCTACAGCACAGAAATTACGATGGAAAGAGCACCAGCTGAAAAATGTCGAAAATTCAAGTTCTGGTTTTTTGGCTGTAACTTTTGACCCGCTACTCGCAGCGTATTCCGACTGCGCCCAATCGGTTTCTCTGGGAAAATTATGTCGATATAGGGCACCAAAGAATTGATTCCAGCACTTTTCAAAATCGCGAAAATTTTCGCCAAAAACACAAAGGGGTTAGCCTTACTTTTTTTTGGGCAAAAAACTTTTGGTGTCAAATTCGATTTGTATGACGCTTTTATGACCAATTAGACCACCAGGAACTCAGAAAACGCAGCAAAAAGAGCGTAGAACCAACAGCACAGAAATTACGATGGTAAGAGCACCAGCTGAAAAATGTCGAAACTTCAGGTTCTGGTTTTTTGGCTGTAACTTTTGACCCGCTACTCGCAGCGTATTCCGACTGCGCCGAATCATTTTTTCTTGCAAAATTATGTCGATATAGGGCACCAAAGAATTGATTCCAGCACTTTTCAAATTCGCGAAAATTTTCGCCAAAAACACAAAGGGGTTAGCCTTACTTTTTTGTGGGCAAAAAACTTTTGGTCTCAAATTCGATTTGTATGACGCTTTTATGACCAATTGGACCACCAGGAACTCAGAAAACGCAGCAAAAAGAGCGTAGAACCAACAGCACAGAAATTACGATGGAAAGAGCACCAGCTGAAAAATGTCGAAAATTCAGGTTCTGGTTTTTTGGCCGTAACTTTTGACCCGCTACTCGCAGCGTATTCCGACTGCGCCCAATCGATTTCTCTTGCAAAATTATGTCGATATAGGGCGCCAAAGAATTGATTCCAGCACTTTTCAAAATCGCGAAAATTTTCGCCAAAAACACAAAGGGGCCTTACTTTTTTTTTGGGCAAAAAACTTTTGGTCTCAGATTCGATTTGTATGACGCTTTTATGACCAATTGGACCACCAGGAACTCAGAAAACGCAGCAAAAAGAGCGTAGAACCAACAGCACAGAAATTACGATGAAAAGAGCACCAGTTGAAAAATGTCGAAAATTCAGGTTCTGGTTTTTTGGCTGTAACATTTGATCCGTTGCTCGCATCGTATTCGGACTGCGCCCAATCGATTTCTCTTGCAAAATTATGTCGATATAGGGCACCAAAGAATTGATTCCAGCACTTTTCAAAATCGCGAAAATTTTCGCCAAAAACACAAAGGGGTTAGCCTTACTTTTTTTTTGGGCAAAAAACTTTTGGTCTCAGATTCGATTTGTATGACGCTTTTATGACCAATTGGACCACCAGGAACTCAGAAAACGCAGCAAAAAGAGCGTAGAACCAACAGCACAGAAATTACGATGGAAAGAGCACCAGCTGAAAAATGTCGAAAATTCAAGTTCTGGTTTTTTGGCTGTAACTTTTGACCCGCTACTCGCAGCGTATTCCAACTGCGCCCAATCGATTTCTCTGGGAAAAATACATCGACACAGTGCATGAAAGAATTCATTCCAGCACTTTTCAAAATCGCGAAAATTTTCGCCAAAAACACAAAGGGGTTAGCCTTACTTTTTTTTGGGCAAAAAACTTTTGGTCTCAAATTCGATTTGTATGACGCTCTTATGACCAATTGGACCACCAGGAACTCAGAAAACGCAGCAAAAAGAGCGTAGAACCTACAGCACAGAAATTACGATGGAAAGAGCACCAGCTGAAAAATGTCGAAAATTCAGGTTCTGGTTTTTTGGCTGTAACTTTTGACCCGCTACTCGCAGCGTATTCCGACTGCGCCCAATCGGTTTCTCTGGGAAAATTATGTCGATATAGGGCACCAAAGAATTGATTCCAGCACTTTTCAAATTCGCGAAAATTTTCGCCAAAAACACAAAGGGGTTAGCCTTACTTTTTTTTTGGGCAAAAAACTTTTGGTCTCAGATTCGATTTGTATGACGCTTTTATGACCAATTGGACCACCAGGAACTCAGAAAACGCAGCAAAAAGAGCGTAGAACTAACAGCACAGAGATTACGATGAAAAGAGCACCAGTTGAAAAATGTCGAAAATTCAGGTTCTGGTTTTTTGGCTGTAACATTTGATCCGTTGCTCGCATCGTATTCGGACTGCGCCCAATCGATTTCTCTTGCAAAATTATGTCGATATAGGGCACCAAAGAATTGATTCCAGCACTTTTCAAAATCGCGAAAATTTTCGCCAAAAACACAAAGGGGTTAGCCTTACTTTTTTTTTGGGCAAAAAACTTTTGGTCTCAGATTCGATTTGTATGACGCTTTGATGACCAATTGGACCACCAGGAACTCAGAAAACGCAGCAAAAAGAGCGTGGAACCAACAGCACAGAAATTACGATGGAAAGAGCACCAGCTGAAAAATGTTCAAAATTCAGGTTCTGGTTTTCAGGCTGTAACATTTGATCCGTTGCTCGCATCGTATTCGGACTGCGCCCAATCGATTTCTCTTGCAAAATTATGTCGATATAGGGCGCCAAAGAATTGATTCCAGCACCTTTCAAAATCGCGACAATTTTCGCCAAAAACACAAAGGGGTTAGCCTTACTTTTTTTTGGGCAAAAAACTTTTGGTCTCAAATTCGATTTGTATGACGCTCTTATGACCAATTGGACCACCAGGAACTCAGAAAACGCAGCAAAAAGAGCGTAGAACCAACAGCACAGAAATTACGATGGAAAGAGCACCAGCTGAAAAATGTCGAAAATTCAGGTTCTGGTTTTTTGGCCGTAACTTTTGACCCGCTACTCGCAGCGTATTCCGACTGCGCCCAATCATTGTTTCTTGCAAAATTATGTCGATATAGGGCACCAAAGAATTGATTCCAGCACTTTTCAAAATCGCGAAAATTTTCGCCAAAAACACAAAGGGGTTAGCCTTACTTTTTTTTTGGGCAAAAAACTTTTGGTCTCAGATTCGATTTGTATGACGCTTTGATGACCAATTGGACCACCAGGAACTCAGAAAACGCAGCAAAAAGAGCGTGGAACCAACAGCACAGAAATTACGATGGAAAGAGCACCAGCTGAAAAATGTTCAAAATTCAGGTTCTGGTTTTCAGGCTGTAACATTTGATCCGTTGCTCGCATCGTATTCGGACTGCGCCCAATCGATTTCTCTTGCAAAATTATGTCGATATAGGGCGCCAAAGAATTGATTCCAGCACCTTTCAAAATCGCGACAATTTTCGCCAAAAACACAAAGGGGTTAGCCTTACTTTTTTTTGGGCAAAAAACTTTTGGTCTCAAATTCGATTTGTATGACGCTCTTATGACCAATTGGACCACCAGGAACTCAGAAAACGCAGCAAAAAGAGCGTAGAACCAACAGCACAGAAATTACGATGGAAAGAGCACCAGCTGAAAAATGTCGAAAATTCAGGTTCTGGTTTTTTGGCCGTAACTTTTGACCCGCTACTCGCAGCGTATTCCGACTGCGCCCAATCATTGTTTCTTGCAAAATTATGTCGATATAGGGCACCAAAGAATTGATTCCAGCACTTTTCAAAATCGCGAAAATTTTCGCCAAAAACACAAAGGGGTTAGCCTTACTTTTTTTTTGGGCAAAAAACTTTTGGTCTCAGATTCGATTTGTATGACGCTTTTATGACCAATTGGACCACCAGGAACTCAGAAAACGCAGCAAAAAGAGCGTAGAACCTACAGCACAGAAATTACGATGGAAAGAGCACCAGCTGAAAAATGTCGAAAATTCAAGTTCTGGTTTTTTGGCTGTAACTTTTGACCCGCTACTCGCAGCGTATTCCAACTGCGCCCAATCGATTTCTCTGGGAAAAATACATCGACACAGTGCATGAAAGAATTCATTCCAGCACTTTTCAAAATCGCGAAAATTTTCGCCAAAAACACAAAGGGGTTAGCCTCACTTTTTTTTTGGGCAAAAAACTTTTGGTCTCAGATTCGATTTGTATGACGCTCTTATGACCAATTGGACCACCAGGAACTCAGAAAACGCAGCAAAAAGAGCGTAGAACCAACAGCACAGAAATTACGATGGAAAGAGCACCAGCTGAAAAATGTTCAAAATTCAGGTTCTGGTTTTCAGGCTGTAACATTTGATCCGTTGCTCGCATCGTATTCGGACTGCGCCCAATCGATTTCTCTTGCAAAATTATGTCGATATAGGGCGCCAAAGAATTGATTCCAGCACTTTTCAAAATCGCGAAAATTTTCGCCAAAAACACAAAGGGGTTAGCCCTACTTTTTTTTGGGCAAAAAACTTTTGGTGTCAAATTCGATTTGTATGACGCTTTTATGACCAATTGGACCACCAGGAACTCAGAAAACGCAGCAAAAAGAGCGTAGAACCAACAGCACAGAAATTACGATGGAAAGAGCACCAGCTGAAAAATGTCGAAACTTCAGGTTCTGGTTTTTTGGCTGTAACTTTTGACCCGCTACTCGCAGCGTATTCCGACTGCGCCGAATCATTTTTTCTTGCAAAATTATGTCGATATAGGGCACTAAAGAATTGATTCCAGCACTTTTCAAATTCGCGAAAATTTTCGCCAAAAACACAAAGGGGTTAGCCTTACTTTTTTTTGGGCAAAAAACTTTTGGTCTCAAATTCGATTTGTATGACGCTTTTATGACCAATTGGACCACCAGGAACTCAGAAAACGCAGCAAAAAGAGCGTAGAACCAACAGCACAGAAATTACGATGGAAAGAGCACCAGCTGAAAAATGTTCAAAATTCAGGTTCTGGTTTTCAGGCTGTAACATTTGATCCGTTGCTCGCATCGTATTCGGACTGCGCCCAATCGATTTCTCTTGCAAAATTATGTCGATATAGGGCGCCAAAGAATTGATTCCAGCACTTTTCAAAATCGCGAAAATTTTCGCCAAAAACACAAAGGGGTTAGCCTTACTTTTTTTTGCGCAAAAAACTTTTGGCGTCAAATTCGATTTGTATGACGCTTTTATGACCAATTGGACCACCAGGAACTCAGAAAACGCAGCAAAAAGAGCGTAGAACCAACAGCACAGAAATTACGATGGAAAGAGCACCAGCTGAAAAATGTCGAAAATTCAGGTTCTGGTTTTTTGGCCGTAACTTTTGACCCGCTACTCGCAGCGTATTCCGACTGCGCCCAATCATTTTTTCTTGCAAAATTATGTCGATATAGGGCACCAAAGAATTGATTCCAGCACTTTTCAAAATCGCGAAAATTTTCGCCAAAAACACAAAGGGGTTAGCCTTACTTTTTTTTTGGGCAAAAAACTTTTGGTCTCAGATTCCATTTGTATGACGCTTTTATGACCAATTGGACCACCAGGAACTCAGAAAACGCAGCAAAAAGAGCGTAGAACCTACAGCACAGAAATTACGATGGAAAGAGCACCAGCTGAAAAATGTCGAAAATTCAAGTTCTGGTTTTTTGGCTGTAACTTTTGACCCGCTACTCGCAGCGTATTCCGACTGCGCCCAATCGGTTTCTCTGGGAAAATTATGTCGATATAGGGCACCAAAGAATTGATTCCAGCACTTTTCAAAATCGCGAAAATTTTCGCCAAAAACACAAAGGGGTTAGCCTTACTTTTTTTTGGGCAAAAAACTTTTGGTGTCAAATTCGATTTGTATGACGCTTTTATGACCAATTAGACCACCAGGAACTCAGAAAACGCAGCAAAAAGAGCGTAGAACCAACAGCACAGAAATTACGATGGTAAGAGCACCAGCTGAAAAATGTCGAAACTTCAGGTTCTGGTTTTTTGGCTGTAACTTTTGACCCGCTACTCGCAGCGTATTCCGACTGCGCCGAATCATTTTTTCTTGCAAAATTATGTCGATATAGGGCACCAAAGAATTGATTCCAGCACTTTTCAAATTCGCGAAAATTTTCGCCAAAAACACAAAGGGGTTAGCCTTACTTTTTTGTGGGCAAAAAACTTTTGGTCTCAAATTCGATTTGTATGACGCTTTTATGACCAATTGGACCACCAGGAACTCAGAAAACGCAGCAAAAAGAGCGTAGAACCAACAGCACAGAAATTACGATGGAAAGAGCACCAGCTGAAAAATGTCGAAAATTCAGGTTCTGGTTTTTTGGCCGTAACTTTTGACCCGCTACTCGCAGCGTATTCCGACTGCGCCCAATCGATTTCTCTTGCAAAATTATGTCGATATAGGGCGCCAAAGAATTGATTCCAGCACTTTTCAAAATCGCGAAAATTTTCGCCAAAAACACAAAGGGGCCTTACTTTTTTTTTGGGCAAAAAACTTTTGGTCTCAGATTCGATTTGTATGACGCTTTTATGACCAATTGGACCACCAGGAACTCAGAAAACGCAGCAAAAAGAGCGTAGAACCAACAGCACAGAAATTACGATGAAAAGAGCACCAGTTGAAAAATGTCGAAAATTCAGGTTCTGGTTTTTTGGCTGTAACATTTGATCCGTTGCTCGCATCGTATTCGGACTGCGCCCAATCGATTTCTCTTGCAAAATTATGTCGATATAGGGCACCAAAGAATTGATTCCAGCACTTTTCAAAATCGCGAAAATTTTCGCCAAAAACACAAAGGGGTTAGCCTTACTTTTTTTTTGGGCAAAAAACTTTTGGTCTCAGATTCGATTTGTATGACGCTTTTATGACCAATTGGACCACCAGGAACTCAGAAAACGCAGCAAAAAGAGCGTAGAACCAACAGCACAGAAATTACGATGGAAAGAGCACCAGCTGAAAAATGTCGAAAATTCAAGTTCTGGTTTTTTGGCTGTAACTTTTGACCCGCTACTCGCAGCGTATTCCAACTGCGCCCAATCGATTTCTCTGGGAAAAATACATCGACACAGTGCATGAAAGAATTCATTCCAGCACTTTTCAAAATCGCGAAAATTTTCGCCAAAAACACAAAGGGGTTAGCCTTACTTTTTTTTGGGCAAAAAACTTTTGGTCTCAAATTCGATTTGTATGACGCTCTTATGACCAATTGGACCACCAGGAACTCAGAAAACGCAGCAAAAAGAGCGTAGAACCTACAGCACAGAAATTACGATGGAAAGAGCACCAGCTGAAAAATGTCGAAAATTCAGGTTCTGGTTTTTTGGCTGTAACTTTTGACCCGCTACTCGCAGCGTATTCCGACTGCGCCCAATCGGTTTCTCTGGGAAAATTATGTCGATATAGGGCACCAAAGAATTGATTCCAGCACTTTTCAAATTCGCGAAAATTTTCGCCAAAAACACAAAGGGGTTAGCCTTACTTTTTTTTTGGGCAAAAAACTTTTGGTCTCAGATTCGATTTGTATGACGCTTTTATGACCAATTGGACCACCAGGAACTCAGAAAACGCAGCAAAAAGAGCGTAGAACTAACAGCACAGAGATTACGATGAAAAGAGCACCAGTTGAAAAATGTCGAAAATTCAGGTTCTGGTTTTTTGGCTGTAACATTTGATCCGTTGCTCGCATCGTATTCGGACTGCGCCCAATCGATTTCTCTTGCAAAATTATGTCGATATAGGGCACCAAAGAATTGATTCCAGCACTTTTCAAAATCGCGAAAATTTTCGCCAAAAACACAAAGGGGTTAGCCTTACTTTTTTTTTGGGCAAAAAACTTTTGGTCTCAGATTCGATTTGTATGACGCTTTTATGACCAATTGGACCACCAGGAACTCAGAAAACGCAGCAAAAAGAGCGTAGAACCAACAGCACAGAAATTACGATGGAAAGAGCACCAGCTGAAAAATGTCGAAAATTCAAGTTCTGGTTTTTTGGCTGTAACTTTTGACCCGCTACTCGCAGCGTATTCCAACTGCGCCCAATCGATTTCTCTGGGAAAAATACATCGACACAGTGCATGAAAGAATTCATTCCAGCACTTTTCAAAATCGCGAAAATTTTCGCCAAAAACACAAAGGGGTTAGCCTTACTTTTTTTTGGGCAAAAAACTTTTGGTGTCAAATTCGATTTGTATGACGCTTTTATGACCAATTAGACCACCAGGAACTCAGAAAACGCAGCAAAAAGAGCGTAGAACCAACAGCACAGAAATTACGATGGAAAGAGCACCAGCTGAAAAATGTCGAAACTTCAGGTTCTGGTTTTTTGGCTGTAACTTTTGACCCGCTACTCGCAGCGTATTCCGACTGCGCCGAATCATTTTTTCTTGCAAAATTATGTCGATATAGGGCACTAAAGAATTGATTCCAGCACTTTTCAAATTCGCGAAAATTTTCGCCAAAAACACAAAGGGGTTAGCCTTACTTTTTTTTTGGGCAAAAAACTTTTGGTCTCAGATTCGATTTGTATGACCCTTTCTTGACTAATTGGACTATCAGGAACTCAGAAAATGCACCAAAAGGAGAGTGGTACCAACAGTAAAGATAGTATGAAGAAAGTAGGGAGAAATTATCTAGGTGTTATTTATTTTATTCCAGGTTACGCAAAATCGTAACAATCCAATCTATTGTATCTATTGTATTTTATTATACGTCTCGCTTTCTGCGACGGTGCATTGCACCTGTACCAAGGCTGAAATTGAAACCGCACTTAGAAACTGCAGTAATAATTATTTTGTACAACATTGTTTATATCCAGCCTAATGCAATATATATCGTAGTATTTTTTCCCTATGCTGTATTCAGACTCCTTGTGTCATGTTAGTTCATTGTTCTGCAACTTTTTGTCGTGAACACCAATAACGTTGGAAATATTATCCTAATTATACCAATGAATGTATTATTACAGGAATTATTGATATATTATATCATTAATACTATAATGTATTAGTGCAACATATTAGAACTATACTATTTGGAAATTTGGTAAGGTAGTATACACTGACACCTGAACACTTGTATTAGAACTAAGGCACATTGAATAAACTGGAACTGGAACTTGGTAGCTATGAATTCGTTATTTTTCTCTTCCACCTCTTCGCAACTCGGTTTGCCAGTCGTAATGAATTCCTCTCTCCAAATTACGTCGATATTGGGCATGAATTAATCGATTCCAGCATTTACTAAAATTTGCAAAATATGACCTGAAAAGTTCAAAGAATTTACATTTTTTGCGATATTTGAAACAAAAATTTTTTCATCCCAGCATCGATTTGTACCATCCTTACTAGGCTAATTAGATCCCACAGAAGTCATATAAGGCTTTGAAAAGCTTGTGAGATCAACAGCTGAAGAGACACGTAAAAAAATTTCCGTTCAGAGATGACAAATTTTATACCAATAAAATTCAAAAGGTTAAAAAGTTAGCCTATCTTTTTTTACGGCCAAAAAAATTTCATCTTACAAATCCGCAACGTCTTTGCTCACTTTAATTCGTTCTATTTTCTACTTTCCACGTAATCAATAAATTCTACGTCAGAGGATCATTTCCGTAGAGTTGACCATCTACACGTGTCGGTACGTCTTCGGTTTATGGTCAATGGCTTTTTTCCTTATTTTACGAACGCGGAATTCACAGTAATCATTCGTATTATTAACCGGCGGTCAATTGTTTTTCTACTACTTGGAATAACCTGAGAAGTAAAACATGTCTGTAAGTTTATTAAGACATACATTATGATTATAATACTCGGTACTATTACCTATAAATATGAAAGTTAATTGTCATTCCATAAATTTCTATTTTACAGACTGCTAATAAGGTAAATCAAGGTTATGTTTCAGCAACATAACCTTCAAAAATCGTCAAAGTTCATAAACTTAACTGTTATAATAACTTGAATAATGTTTTTAGAACCAAAATGCTCACACTGATCATAAGGAGAAGAAAAGGAAGGAAAGTATATTGGATCTCTCCAAATACCTTGAGAAGAACATAAGGGTAAAGTTTGCCGGAGGCAGGGAAGCTGCAGGAATTCTAAAAGGATATGATCCGCTACTGAATCTTGTTTTAGACAACACGACTGAATATCTTAGAGGTACATCGTAGTCAATTAATCAGTTACCGTCTGTCCTTATAAGTCAAATTACTGATATTACCGCTTTGATAATTGGTTTGAAATCACTCAATTTTCAGTGTAATAACAAATGAGTAACATTGTGGATGATTGTGCCGTTTTCAGATCCAGATGATCCCTACAAATTGAATCAGGATACAAGGATGCTGGGGTTAGTTGTATGCCGAGGAACGTCGGTTGTTCTAATATGTCCAGTCGATGGAATGGAATCGATACAGAACCCATTCATTCAGCAAGATGGTTAATGGTTTATATTACACAAATTTTTATCTACAACCTTTTCGAATCACATAAGCTTGAAGAAAAGAAAGACCTGACACGCCATGTGTGCACATCCATCGACCGTCGGTTTATGATTTGTTTCAAATGACTATGGATTGGTAAAACTCGAACATCTATCCTAACCACACGATGATCGATTTATTTTTACGTTCCACTACTAGATAATAAATATCATTTGTGGTTTTCTTCTCATGGTAGATACACATATAATACGTTCTTCGTACAAATAAATATCCTACTTACAACTAATTAAGGTACTCAGTCATATTCCAACAAATTACAAGCAAATCTCTGTGGTAATTATACACTCTAGATGTAACTACGTAAGTTCTTAAAATTATGGCATATTGCGTGATATTCTTATTGATCTAATTTCACCCTCAATTGATTTGTGAGAAAGAAGAGAAGGAAGTAAAATACAACGCAAGAAGAAAAACCGTTACCTTAGTTCAATCCAAACTCATTTCTTAACCAGGGATATTGTTTCGGACATTCGTAACACGTGTACAAATATCTATCAGACTTTAAGACACTACTGTACAACTTGCACGTGTTCGGCAAGGCGCAGGCAATTTCCCGGGGCTCGAATTGCCGCTTGTTGCAGTTCCATGGCTGAAAATTCTTTAGCTTGTTTAACGGCGTTGGATTTCGCATCCATTCAACCATTTGATTACTAGTTACAAAGTAAACGTCTGGAAGCTGCAGAGTGTCGTCAATGAATTTCTGGAATACAGAATAATAATCAATACATAACATGCTTGTAAATTGAAGGACTTTACTAATTTTGTGACGATTCTTAACGACGAGATGACAAAAGTTGACTATTACCGAGAACGCGTAGTGGTATGCTGGGTTCTTGAACCAAGCTGCATGAAAGTAGAGTCCATAGGGTGCCCGATTTTGTAGATAATGTCTGTTGAAGTTAACCGTGAGCATACGATATATTTCTTCCCCTGACAGATCCCGCGTACAAGAGTCAATCATGGTGCACGTGTAATTCTAAAACACGAACCGAAACAGCGATTAAATAGAAAGTTCAGAGACCAATATTCCATGCCTCGAGGAGATATTCTTACCCCTAGCAGCAGTTGGTTTATCGGTATCTCCCAGAGGCCTGGGTACGAACGTGTTGGACACAACTGACCGGGGCTGCCGCAAGGGTGAGGAGGTTGATGATCTAGGGTGTAGGGCCAAATCGGTGGATTCGAGAACGGGGCTACGATTGTCGAATCGTAGGCGAATCCGAACTCCGTCATCATGAGAAACTGACGGTTCCATCCGACTTGGAGAAACGGCACTCGCAGTCCTGTTAACCGATCATTATGGAATTCGCGAATTGGAATTTGAATTTATCATATTTCTTTTACTGTACCTCTGATCTCCTCGATTCGTACTCCCGCGTATTTGTGTATGATATTCGCCTCCCCGACCATTTCGTCGAACCAATCTTCGATAGTTGCATTTTTCGACCACCATTCTTCAGGGCCTCGATGTCTGCAATAGGAATTTCTTTCAACGATTACGCCGTGATTATCGTTCGGCGATGAATTCATGGAACTGAATATATTATTTGTTTCGGCTTGGATGTCCTGTCATTAAACGTGTACTCACGTTACGGAATGAACTGCAATTTCATGGCCATTGTTCCACAAACTTTGTACGTCTCTGTAATTTGTGAATTGATGGCTTACGTAGAATGTACCACGAATTGGGCATCCGTTCGGATTTCTCCTCGCGTCGTTGAATATGTCTGAAAAGTATGAAAGTATACTACAAAAAATGTACTCCTGATTTCGTAGAATCAAATTCGCAATGCGATTGAAGGAAATTCGAGTTGTCATTGTCAAGGAATCGTCAATTTTCACTGGCAGATTTCCTACCGATTTTTTTTTCCGATGATACTTACTTGAGTAAAGGTCAATATTTTCGGCGTTGACGGCATCGTTGAAAGTTATCGAGATCATCTGGGGAATGTTGGAGACGCTCAGGTTTCCAGGTACTCTGGTACCTTCTTTGGAACACCAACAGTCTGGCAGGTGGCATTTTTCAGGGTCGCAAGACGGTGCCGCGTTGCGGTCCTTCTCTGTATCTGAAATCACAAGATGAATTTTATTTTTTCAATTCTTCCAGCATATCCTATATCTGTAAATAAATCAACTTTTCCAAGGATACTAATCTCTGAATATATTCCTAAACTTTACTATCGAAATTTCAGACGTTTATTGCTGGGATCCAAAGTCCACCGTTGGCCCCAGTCCAACTCAAGGTAAGAGCGATCGTCTTTCTTAAGTACCTAAATAACTCTCTGCGGTTTTGAATAATTCTAACGATTCTTACCGCACCAGGCCTCGTCCGAGGCATCCGGACAGTCAACGCTTCCGTCGCAAAAGTAAAGGGAAGGTAAACACGTTCCGTCTCCACATGCCAAGGTATCATCCTCGCATTCACCGTCGTCGAGAAGTGGCTTCGGGGGTATTTCCTCTGTGTATAAGAGGTGAAATTGATCAGGTCATTAGGAGCTTTGATGTCGGATGAATTTGACGGATAGAGCATTTAATTGTTCGGGGAAACGATCGATCAACCGTTGAGATGTCACACTATTGACACACCAACGGATTTTTAATCGAACCTAAAAGTGTATATCATGAGTTCAGCTGTCCTTCTTACCCAAACTCACGTCACAGTTGTCGACATTTGCCTTAAAATCACATATCTGACGGGATACGTCGAAGAGTAAGCCATGCGAACACTTGAACTCAAAGACGTCGCTATCTGAAGAAGAAATAATAAATAGCGTTATAAGAAATGCTATAGAGTTCAAAGTAGATTGTCGTAATTCTATTCCGAATTGTAGAAACTGCCGATGAATTATTGTCATTCGATTCATTGTCTTGACAATAATTGTGACGAATTATCGTATCGTAATTGTCGTATTGATGTCGAGTGTTCGAAAACCAGGGCATTGCTACGTGAACGAGAATGACAGGGAAATTGAAGTGAGTGAATTATTTTATGGAGAGAGAGCACTGCTGAGTCGAATGCAGACTGTACATACTCAAGGAGCCAATAATACGTACTCAAAGAGTGAACGACACGACACCACACGATACGTAATTGTCATTTTATGTATATTCCTACGTAATAATAAATTAAGACGTTAAATGAGATTGCTCAAATTTCTCCAATGCTTCGTCATACGTGTATTTCGAGGCAAGAACTCGAATTTTCAAACCAAACTTGTTGCGTCAAGTACATTACACCCAGATTAGACATTAAACACCCATTATAATTATAGGCAAATACAATTTACGTAATAAACTCGCAGCTGTCTTGCATTGGTACGTAAATGTCGCTTGACATAAATACCTAACCGATTCATTCAATACGCACCTAAGCAGAGGTAGTACTTCGCGCATTCATCCTGCGTCCAGATTTTGTGCGCTGGAGTTTTTGGATTCCGGTAGAATCTATCATCGTGCAGACATTCCACTCTGTCCGTTGTCTCCTTAGGTCGAACCACTGAAGCTGTGACGAAAGATCAAATTTATGATAATGAGTAATTTTTTAGTCTCTCCGTAACATGTTTGACTCCGATCCACTCTCGTCTTCACCATATCGTAAAAAACAAACACTTTCATCTTTTATTATTGACAAGCATTTCTGGCCGGTATAATTTATTATCGTGTCGATTAAAGCTTAGCGCAGTACTTGAATAATAACGAAAGGAATTTGAACGCGAGGAATTAATAATATATACACTAGTCCCCGTTCAATGCTAGTTCAGGTACACTTACCGTACTATAGTTACTTCCATATAAACTGCTGACCACCGTTGCGTCAATCTGGTTGAAACCAATTAAATGCAGCTATACGAGGTCGATATACCGTTCAATTTATGATCAGTGCGCAGCAAGAGTTTTACTCGCAATATTTAATAGTATAAACAAGGATGTCACATGCTAATCGTAAGAAAATAAATTCTCTAATCCTTGGATACAATTTGGAAACTACAACAATGCAGGAACAGGCCTTACTGATACCTGTAGAAGTTACAGACCATCGGATTCCATGCTGGATCATTCCGTATACCCTACGGCAATTTTCCAGTGTTGAAATTTAGAAACTGTCCATCGCGTATGCGGCGTGCGTGTTTGGTTTCGTCACGCAAGTGATTTCTTTCGTTACAACTGTCAACGGGTTTAAAACGCGTAATCAATAGATTAGAGGATTATTATAGTCGTGCGTCCGATTATGTGAAAACCTCAGATACACATTTACTTTCGTATCCAGAGGCGGCAATGATCGATAAAAGATGCTGAGTCTGAAGAGAAACTCGACTCAGCATCGACGATTACACACGTGCACAGGATGGTCACATAGAAATGAACTCATGTATGAGGAAATGTATCACTTGCCCGGCAAACGATTCTCGGGGAAAAGGCAATTTTTATGTTATTTACACGTGTTTTAATGCTCCAGCAGAGAACCAGTAGGTACCTAACGTTTGATTTGGCGCTATATTCATGTACGTATGAAATTTCTATTTCTTTTTTGCCCCCTTGAGTGCAGGTTGCGTTGTGCATGATATTTGCAGTAGAGATCGAGCTGAGGGCTACGGCGATAAGTAATTCAGCGTATCGTTTCACTGATCTCAACGTGAGATAAGAGAGGCGTTTAAAAACACAATAGTACCGAGGCTCACGCGCTGAATACGCACCGGATGGAACAACATGTTAATTGGACGCTGTTTTTGAATTTCGAAACGCAATGTATATCTTTGCATGTTTTACTTTCTAGGTCGGAGGCAAAGTGAGTTTATTTGCATTATCGTACATAGACAAGCACCTGGATCTATCCTTGAGATGTTCTCCGAAGCTTAGCTGCAAGATTCGATTGCAGGATACACTTTTCATTGCGTCATTAGAACAATGACGATATACCGTGAGAGTTTCTGAACATCAACTCAGATTCGATTTCACCCTGGTGGCGATACTCAGTTTCACGTGTCACCCTGTATATTACCGTATACACTCGCGTTTTCACTTTGTCGATTCATAACGTGGTCAGTGAAACTTCGCATGGCTATCGTACTTTGCTAAAAAAGTAAATAATACACACTTTTGATATTTTTCGTTTTAACAGATCCAGAGAGACCAGGTATAATGCGACTTCACTTAGAACGAAATTTCGATATAACTATTTTGAAAATATCTGTGATACCTATGAAAATTTTTCAAGTTTTTGAGTAAATTTGGAAATAAGTATTTGGCAAGAAAAACATTTCATTTGCATACACACACTTATAGTGATTACCGCAAACGTGTGCGGGTAACCAGTTAAGGATCACAATGTACTTTCGATGGTCCCTGACCTCGAACGCATCTGAGTAGGTCATAGCGATCAAAAATTTGCCTCAAGGCTCTTGTTACTTGTATATAAGATTTGCTGAAGTTGATCTTGACTTTCGTTTTAAATCCATCTTTGTTTGCTCACCTCTCTCCTGCATCTACTTTCCACTTACTCGCGATAAATTCACGCTGCGTGCTTACACATTCCTCCTTCGGTATACATAGAGATGATTGTGGGTGCACGTACGATTGTTTTTATGTATACGTCTATGCACTCACCGTAAAATAACAGCAACGTAGAAACAACCGAGAAAATCCTAGGCTTCATGTTCCTCTTTCTCTTCGAGAGGCTCGCACTTTCAGACTAATCCCTACCATCGCACACGCTGGCCTTATATCACCTCCGTTGAACCTATGCGATGGTTACAGCGAAATTTTTTATAACTCCCACCAAACTTTATGTTTTTATTATCATATTGACAATATTGGTATTTCTTTACATGAGAATGCTTGCCAGATTGATATTATATAAACAGTTGCAGTAGAGCTGATCACTTGCCCCAAGAAATGACAAAGGTTTCCAAACTCCGTTGTGCGTACGTTTTTTTTTTGGACCTTAGAAGTTACGTGATTTGTACGATTTTATTCACAAGTTCGGACTATGCATGGCTGTACAGAGTTTCTGACACTTACTTACTCGATGCTGGAAGTCCTGATCGTCGATACGGAAAGCGGAATGAAAATTATAGCAATTTTGTAGCGAAATACAATAAAAGGACCGATAATGTGGAGATTCTTCGCAATATATTATACTATCTGGCGCCTTGTAGTTAGCGGCAAATATAGTTTACAAAGTTGTTACTAGATAGCGCTGTGCGGTTACTGCGCCGTGACTTAAGCTACCAGATATACTGGCCAGATTTCAGGTTGCATATGACGAGGCGTGCTTTGCTGCTAAACCTAGCCGAAGTTCACAATTAGCAACGGACAGTCCACGGAAAATAGGATTCATTTATTTATTTTCATAAACGGAATAGATTTTTTCGAAATTCCAAATCCCAAGACTTATACTACAAATTTATGTCACGCGAGAATACAGAAATACAATTTACAAACTGTTGCAGTAATTGAATAGTATTGCTTGCAAAATAAATATCAAATCACTCTTCTTCGAAGATCATAAGAAAATCACTTTGGCATGCAGGAAGAAGGAAAAGGAAGAGGCGGTTCACATGTCAGTATGAATATAGGGATACCTCGCAAGGTACACTGAGACGCTAAGAACTTGATACCCTGGAAACACAACTTCACGAAGCTACACGTTGAGTAAAGCCTTTCAACATCTATTCTGCATCTCCCCCACTAATAATATATCCCTACTGTGAAGAGAATGGGAAGAAAACAGTGCGATGTGTGACGTGTGATAAATAAAATCATCCTGGACAGATGAAATAACGATTTGAGAGAACGTTTGGAATGCATATATTACGGTTAACTGAAGGCGCTTGTGTAACTCACAGAGCTATAGTTATCATTGTTATATCAGGTTCCAGATGGTCAGACGAATGCTTATGACCCAGAACAATAACAGATACCGTGCGTGCATCGTATGGATGCTGTAACTACATCCGCCCGTGGGGGAATTCAATTTTTTTTTCGATTGAAATGAGAATGTGAAATAATGATTCGAAGACCGCGTTATCCAGTGTCAAGGTTACAAGAAGAATTACAGCATGTGCTTGGTTTTTACAATTTGAAACCCAATATGGTTTATTGTTTCACCCATTTGGTTGTGAGTCACATTAATAGTTTTATCATACGAAGTAGCGATATGTTAGAGTCAATGAAATAATGAAAATTTCTTCGAAACACTGATCGATGGAGTGTTCTCCAAATGAAAGAAGAGGAAATTATGGCACAACCTTGAAGGACCTGTTCTTTACTCTTTTCAAGTCGTACTTGTCCAACCGTAACTTCTACAGTTCTGTTCACGTGGTGACCAATTATATTTCGTAGAGATCTGCCCCTTGCTGCCGATATCATGATTCGAGGATCAACGTTCGGCTGATTGATCGACTAATCATGTGTCATGACGTGGCAACATTCCATACATTGCAACATCAATTGTTACACAGTTCGTTTCTGTAGTAGCAGCTGACGTGTGAACATAAACCGTATGACTCCTCGTATCGGTACCCAACTGTATAAACAAACACAATCCCCTGCAGATCAACTGAAACGATAATGCCTGGGTTAGAAAAGATGTCGAGAATTGGCCGAATGATGGAACGCACTCTGGATAAGCTTTCCAAGGTATATTTGACCGTCTGCCCAACACTTTATGGCGTGTGCTATGATCCTCCAGGACAGCATAAGAAGTCGCGAGCTGCAATTGGGTTTCTCCTTGGCGTCACGCTCGGTGTTTTATTCTACGAGCTTGTAATCGTGGACCTAGAATTTTCCCCGTACACCACTTTGGCTCTTGGAGCCGTCGTGATCGTCATGCTTGCTGTGGGATGCGCGTCGTCCATCCAGGTTATGAAAATGATCTGCACGATCAACGATTTTTGGGCAAGATGTGAACGATCACAGGTTTGAATCTGACCCCATCATCATTTTCCAGGTACGTTGCATTTCCCTGTTGACGATTCCGGTCTTTTGTGGCCGCGCAGGACGCAGTGTCCTCAAGGCAATGGTCCTGGCGTACGTGATCGCGGGTCCGATTTTCAACCTAACCTACAACGGCAAAGAAGTGGTAAGGACCTTCGCGTGCACGACGCAGCTCACCTACAACCTGACAAAGACACGACTGGATCTGATGCTCAAGCCTTTTCAACAAGTGTGAACTCGCTGGTTGTTACTAAAATTCATGAGAATAATTGGGATTCATGGAACGGTTAATCCTTGTAGGCAATTTTCGGGATGAAGGCAGACACCAGCGAGATCAGGGATACTTTGGCTTCGGTGCGAGACTTGTCGAGCCCAATAGTCGAGGAGATCGAAGGCGAGGAAGAGATGCATCGTCTCCGAGAGGAGAATGACTACTTTGACGAGCACCTAGGGGACACAAAGCGGAGCGAGGAAATTGCGGAGGAGAAAAAACGAAAGGAAAAATCGACATCCGAGAAGTCGAAGAGCGAGGCGGACGTCTACGAGGCTCGTTATCGCGAGAAAATGGCACAACGTTGCGAAGAGCAGTTCACCCGAGGTTCGGAACGATGCAGGTACAGAGAAAAATTTCCAGCCATTTCTGTCCCTTACTAATTCTACTCTTCTTATCGTCGCAGGAACATGTTCAGCGGTGTCTACGACAAGTGCTACGAAAAGGTGACGTGGCTCGCGGCGTGGCTTCTGTGTTGGCCGATGAAGCTCACCTTCGTCTGCAACCTAGCAGAGGCGATGGGCGGATCCGCCACCTGTAACCCTGACGGAAACGTCGACGTGGGAATTGGCGAGGGTTACGTTGCGCTCAAAGGTACCGGATCGTCACAATCTTCATTACCTGCATGTGATGTTTATAATTTTTTTTTTTCCGTTAAGGAACCCGAGAGAAACTGAGCTCAAGTTTCAAGGACGCGAAACTGCAGTACAAGGTACGGAAGAGTCGGCCATTCCTGGATGTTCGTGGCGCAGGGGACACCGCAAAGGCAGTGATGCACGACTTCGATGCGAAGCGTAGAGCCTTCGAAATGGTTATGACGATAATTCGTCGTTGTCTCGCGTTCGTCTTCATCAAGATAATCCTGAGCGCTCTCAGTTATCACGAAAAGTATCTCGATGATATCGAGTACGACAACATCTACGTGACCGCCTACTTCCGGCGCATTGATGCGCGGCGAAAGATACGCGACTGCCCGACGCTCCTGCCCCTCCGGAAGATCGAACGGACCAAACTCATTGACCCTTACAGGTCCAGACCAAGTAGAATTGAGCGCAAAAACCTCTTCGTACAGACCGTAAAGCTTATTCTTGAAATGGTAACCGCGACCACCTTCGTCCTCCTCGACCGCCTCTTTTACGAAACCCTGGACGTCGTGAGGCGTCACGCGCTCATTGAGTACACCCAGGTTAAGATTCTCATATCACCTGTTATTCAATCGGCAACTTGTTGCTGGTTAAGGGTGATGTTTCAATGTCCTGCGTGACTGTTGGTATGAAGGTAAAAGTCATTTCTCTATCTCTGTATTCCTACTCAGAGTGGCCGTCACGACATGAGCCTCGAAGTCCGAGGAACGGGAATCATTGCAACCCTAGTCCGAAATGTGATAGGAGGATTTAACGGTAAGCGTCGGATTAAGACAGTGACCTCGAATGAAGCCTGTCTACCAAACCCTCGCGAGCTGCCCGGTTACGTCCTGGCCAAGATCTACGGGACGTATTTCGGCATTTGGTTGATGCTCTTCCTGGCAGGCTACACCCAGCGAACACGACACGCGATATGCGCTTTCTTCTATCGCACTCGGGAGAAAAGACGCGTTTTGTACCTCTACAACGAAACTCTACGCCGACGGCTGGGGTTCTTCAGATTCATGCGAGGGCACGTGCGATCCCTCGTCAGATCGCGACTCCTCGAACGTGACCTTGACCCCTGGGTGGCTCTCCGCCTTCGATCGCCACGGTTCTGTGGATGGCTGGGTTACTTTGCTTGCGCCAGGCCAAAGTGCCTCATCTGCGGGGAGGCTGAACCCAGGAAAGGACCCGCGTTTCGCCGATGCACGACCCCGGGATGCCCTTTCCTCCACTGTGCCGAGTGCTGGCGAGACGTGGGAAAGATCTGTTACGCTTGTGCTGATTTTCCGGATACCGATACCGACGACTACGATACGCAGGCCGAAATTTGAGTTACTGGATTATGCGGCAGTCTTCATCGCGACTTGTTTATCCTATGTCTCATGTGAGTCACTGCGAAATATTGAATCGCAATCGTAGGATTGCGGCAATGATCGATATTATGACGGCAAAGATTGATCACTGATTGTTTGCTGCTAGTACTTTACGGCACTGCTTTCATTGATCATTGCTATGCCTACACAGGTGTTCTTAGGTGAAAATTGCAGCATTACTAGTCAACTAGACGCGGTATCTCCAACTGCTTATTTATTCACAAGGAAACTGGTCATTTGTCCAAATGTTTTGTATACGTCGACCACGGGTGATACGGGTTGAGAAATATTTGGCTGGGGTAAGGCGACTTATTGACTCGTAATGAAAAATGTTTTTTTTAGCGGCAGCTGATACCAACCAACATAAACAGGTACTTGGCAAACCACTAAATATACCGGACCGCATTGCAAGCCAGTATCGATAAAGGCCGGAGTAGGTATCCTAGAATGGTGAATCAATAAGGTGTCGATCAGTAGAAATCATCTCCTCGTCCTTAAAATTTGAAATCCCGTTGTACGTATTTATGAGATAGCCTGGTTTAGTGACGCGAAAACATCGTAGTTGATTTTTAACGCGAGTGTGCCTAATTATTGATAAAAAAAAGTCGGAAATTTACAAAAGTCATACTGAGGAAACGTATGGCTGGTGGCCATAATAGCTTATATTTGTGAATTAATATCAATTTTCGACTACCGTATTACTGTTAGCGATGGATTACCACGTCCCTTCGCCATTCACCTGCAATGAAAGCCTACCAGGACCTAGTATGACAGACATGTGTAGTACCTCTACATTTGCCGTTTTCATGACTCTTCTGGGGTCGTTAGTACAAAAAAATGAAAAGATATCGGGAATGTGCGAACGTGTGAAGTCCATTGACTCACCGGACCCAGAGTACGACTACATTGTAGTCGGCGGTAAGTTGCGCCAAGTTCTGGAAATGTTACTGCCGGAGAGAAATGCAAGTTTTGACCTAACGTTAATTAATGTTACTATTGGTTATGTTTTCTTCGAAAGTTGCCAAGCCTAGCACATACACAGACCTCACACTTGTTTTATTCAACTGTGCGGATCATGTAAAGTGTACCTACATTGGAAAATTACGAAACGCTTTTAAAGATAAAGAGGAAAATTGGCACCTGCGAGGCTTATAGAATATTCAAGCCATGCTGGTTTTACTTCAGGTGGTGCGGCAGGTTCTGTGGTTGCTGCAAGACTGAGCGAGATTTCTCACTGGAAAGTCTTGCTTCTTGAAGCTGGTGATGACGAGCCTGCAACTGCAGCGATTCCTAGTTATTACAGCGCTGTAACTCGTGGGTATTACAGAAAATCGATTTTATAATGATGATGCGGAGACTAATAAAATCTCTTGTCTTTTTAAGAATCTCGTTTGGACTGGAAATACCAGACAACGAACGAAAGTTACGCCTGCTTCTCAACAAACCGTTCCTGTTTGTACACCGCGGCAAAAGTTCTCGGTGGAAGTACGGTGCACAACGGGATGATATATTTGAGGGGCAATCCAACGGACTACAACAATTGGGCCGCTATGGGTAATGAGGGCTGGACTTGGGATGAAGTGAAACCCTTCTTTCTCAAGGCGGAGGACAACGGTGAAATTAATAGAGTTGGAAGATTCTGGCACTCCACGGGGGGTCCTCTTTCCGTTGAGAGATTTCCTTATCGACCCCCCTTTGCGGATTCGATACTCGAAGCAGCGAAAGAGGCAGGATTCGAGTTCAGCCAAGATCTCAACGGAGACAAAATCACTGGTTTCACAATAATACAATCCACGACAAAAAATGGAGTTAGACGCAGCAGTGGCGCATCGTATCTGCGGCCGATTAGGAACCGTGAGAATCTGCAAATTTCCCTCAATTCTACCGTCACTAGGGTAGTAATCGAGAATGGAAGGGCAGTCGGCGTTGAGTACTTCCAGGTAATAATGATATCACTTTGATCTTACACATCTTACACATATTGTTCTAATTACGAACTTACAAATACCTCAACATTTTGTGCAGAACGGCGAGTTTAAAACGGTCTCCGCATCGCAAGAAGTGGTTCTTTGTGCAGGGACCGTCAGATCACCACAAATTTTACTTCTATCTGGTATTGGACCCGAGGAACACTTGAAGCTGATGGATATCAAGGTAGTGCATAACTTACCTGGAGTTGGCAGTAATTATCACGACCACATGTACTTTATGATCAACTTTACCATCAATGAACCCGATGTATATGACAACAATTGGGCAGCTGCAACTGAATACCTCGACTTTCAAACTGGTCCATTGTCTAGTACTGGATTAGGTCAGGTGGTGGCTGAGCTTGCTTCCAGTACAACGACCCCTGATTTCCCTGACATTCAAATATTTGGCTTGGGTTATGACGCTGACTGCGCACCGGGTGAAATCGGCGCTCTTCGGAGCACAGGAAAACGCACGATAGCTATGGTAGTGGGGTACCAGCACCCGAAGAGTAAAGGTACGTGTTATGAACCTGTACCCAGTCGGTATATGAATTTCGTGCAATAGTTCTTGAATAGTCGAGAAGAAATAATTCTAATCCTCAAATATGTGGGTTTAGGACGAATCAGTTTGGCTTCGAACGATCCTTTTAAATATCCCACGATCTGGGGTAACTATCTCAGCGAATCCAGTGATGTTGATGGTCTTATAGAAGCCGTAAACTATGTTATGAGATTGGCCGATACGAATGCCTTGAAGGCCTACAATATTACGTTGTCAGTATCAACCCTGACAGCCTGCAACAATTTTACTTACCCTAGTACTGATTACTGGAAGTGTGCGATACAGCAAGATACATTTCCCCAAGCTCACGGAAGTGGATCCTGCAAAATGGGCCCTGAGCATGACGCGATGGCAGTTGTCGATCATGAGCTTCGAGTAAGAGGGATCAAGGGATTGCGCGTTGCAGATACTTCTATTATGCCTCAGGTAAATTTTGTGACAATACGTTCAGTTCATCCATTACCATGAGTTTCATTGCACGACTAATTTGCTCTATTTAAATTATGCGCGGTCAAATTGCAAGAATATCAATTTATTTGAGTTAAATGGTATACGGTTAGCTGTGAAGTGAAGCATCAGTTAAGTGATCACAGGGTAAAGTCAAATATATCAATATTGTTATTTCAACGTATAAAAATACCTCTAGTTTGTGTTTAATGGTAACTGAAGATTAAGTTTCAACACCTGCCGCCCTGTACTCCTCTCAATTCTTTACCTACAGATAATTTCCGGTAATACTGGTGCATCAACAATCATGATTGGGGAGAGAGCATCAGAATTCATCAAGAAAGATGCGGCTTGGCGTTCAGACGTAGGAAAGAGAGGAACCTGCTGACGAGATATGTAAATGGAGGAAATGCTTCAAGATGAATTAGACCATTTGTATTTTAAACCGTACGACATCCAATTATGTTATGCGATGATGAATAAAATATGAAATTGCTTTACTGTATCGAGTACGTTTAAAAGCGATGCAACTTTCAACATTTCATCAGCATGAATTCAGGAAGCATTGTACAGACTCGATGAAGAGTTAAATAATTTTTGGAAGCAGTAAAATCGCTCACCGAAGGCCAACACATGCAATTTAGCATATAATTAGGGAACTCTACAAAATTGTTTCAGAATTTTTCACTCACGTTTACCTATTTCTTAAATTAGGTGATTACCTGGAAACTGTCTACTTTGATATAGCGATGAAATGCAATATTTTCTGTAGTCCAGCTAATCTAAAGTTAAGTAAAATACCTATAACAATAAGTACGACACGCACGCCATCGCGTTGACTTTCAAATCACGCAACGGCGTGTTTGCTTTGGTTTTGATTACTTTGAATTGGTCGTGGGTCGTTACCAAAGATTGAACAAAAAATTGCTATATCGTGCGAGTAATTGTCTGAAATCTCTACTTTGTAATAGACCCGGCATCAGATTAATTGCAGGGCTATAAGGCCAGGAAGAATCAGGTTTGCTGGCAGTGAGTCGACTTGGTCATTGCCGATTCGTATACCTGTAACAGAAAAATGCTAGTAATATTGGCTTTGCTCTACATCGGCGGCGTGCTGGCTGCTGAAAGTGATAAGTACACAACAAAATACGACAACGTTGACGTGGAAGCTGTCATTCGGAACGAACGTTTGACTAAAAACTACGTCGGTTGTCTCCTTGACCTCACGCCCTGCACGCCAGACGGTTCAGAGCTCAAAAGTGAGTTTTCAAAATTGGTATTACCAGCGACGCAAATATTTTGAAAAATGTTTTGTAGCTTAATTCGCTATAGGTCCTTACGGGTACTGGAAAAATTTGATGACAATGTCATCGTTTCATAGTCTATCCATTCGACGTAACTACGAAGAGCATCTTAATCTAGCCTCTCTAGCCTCTAGTCATGTTTCAGAAAATCTTCCGGACGCTTTGGCAACGAATTGTGCGGGGTGCAGCACCGCGCAAAAGAACGCAGCGGACAAATTCTCGCAACATCTGATCGACCAAAAGCCAGAAGACTGGAAGCTCCTCGAGGCGAAGTACGACCCTACGGGTGCTTACCGACTGCACTATCTCGAAGAACAGTCCAAGAACAGTACCGAAGCTGAACGTTAACATGTTCGGTTATCATTTGAGGACCAGCTGCTGGGTGTTGGAACTTCCTTCTGCCGTCTTATCGATCAACGAAATCGAAACTCGGATCCGAGTCAGTGCCGGAAGCAGTAAAGAGTAACCGTAGGGTGAAGGGATGACAGTTTGGCAGAGGGTCGCGCTTGATAGAGTAGATAGAGATGGGTAAAATTTATATGCATGTCATGTACACTAGATTACAAGGTATCACATATCGCTGAGGTTGCAAGATCATACTTTTCATAAAGATTGTAGCAAATTCAGCCACAGCTGCTGTTTCAAGAGATTAAGAAACTAGTGTCATTAAATCATACACCATAAACTACGATTTGGTTTCAATTGTCCACTATTTGGTCCTAAATTTCTGAATTGGCTCCAAAAAAAAGTTCCATAGAAATTCACGTCGGCAATTTCAATACCGAATTTTTTACAGTGTAGCCCAACATATGAGCTTGCGAATCACGCAACGGTTTTCTTTGGCTGTGTTTGCCTGAAATTGTTGTCAATATTAAATCCTGTAAGATTTATTTTCTAATAATAAAATCTCTAAGTATACATATCGAGGTTGGTGATACTGTCGTAAATATTTTTGCAGATAACACAAGTTACTAACGAAGTACGCAACAAGTATAAAAACATTAGAAAATCGAACAGCATTCGATACTTGAGAAACCTGTAATAATAAGGACGTAATCAATACTGTACAGCTGGTTTGAGATTGCAGTTAAATTGTCACAAACTCTATGCGATGATAATAATTTATTATTATCGTACTGTTCATGCACTGCACCGAAACGGTCCGTGGAGATTTCACATTAGGTATAAATGATCACGCGTTAAGATCAATAAGCCGGTTTTCCTGCATGTTTCTAGTGGAAACTGCAGTTTTCATTCTGTAAAATACTCGGTATCTAATTAATTCTTTCAGTATAAAACTCGATCTATGTCGGAGAAATTATCGCCATTTTTCTAGCTCTGCTCTCCACGATCAGCCATATGTTAAAAGGATATTCTTCAATTTTCCTTTGTCGACGAAAAAGATAATATCTTGGACGTGAATCAGAAAGGAAAGTAGCAAGGAGTAGCAGAGAGCTATTGAAGTGAAGAGATGAGATAGTGGCGGATAGTTGCTCGTGATTGAACACGTTGTCACTTGGGCAAACGAATGCGTATCACCCTGTATCACAGATTACGGGTATCACGTATCGTATGCAGGCGAGTTTGACGTCACGTAATACGATCACGTTCGGATCACGATTTGATATTGGTAGAATTCTTTAGTTTGAAACTGATGGTTTATTCAAGATTTAAAATTCGAACTATTACATTATGTTAGAGAATAAAAATCTGTTGCCAAATTTATTTATATAAAATTAACGTCACTGTGTCTTTTGCATTTATAAAAAAAAAAATATCACGTTTATATAACACTAGGGGCGTGCACTTCCCACCTGACTCTTTTACAAGTATTATGATATTTCCTTCTCTGGCATAAAAAATAATTTGCATATTAGTCAATTTTTCAATTTTTTTATTTTTTTATTTTATTCGATACGAGATTTGAGTTGATATTCTTGTTTCTCTTTTCCTAATGAACTTTCAGAATCAGGCATATGCACGATGAAAGACGATTTCGTTTGTGATCATTCATAATTAATATTACTTGTATAAAAATTTTAGAGTTTTTTTTTCAACTTTAAACGTTTCACTGATCATTGTCACCGTTTTCAGTATACAGGAAGGTGAATTTTGTAAAATTGTCCGATTCGTATACGTTTGGGTCGTTTGATTTTTATACCTAATATTAGACTTTTAATGATATAAGAAAATAATATTACGTAAGTATTTTCACTTTTCTTCAACAGCATCACAGATGCGATACATAATTGTAATTTACACGTGACCTGGAAATAACCATCTGTGCAATAGATATTCAACTAATGTGATTAGAAAGAAGGCCTTTTTTTTTACCTTGAACCACACAAAAGCAGATTATAACCTACGATTATCGTCAATTTCCGTTTATCGTGTACAGAGTGCAAAATTATTGTTAATTGCAAAATTGTACTTGTTCATAGGCAATCTAAAAAAATACGAGTATTATTAATCCATGAGAGACTTTGAAGAATATATGGAAACAAACAATAACATGCCGGTATCGAGTTGGTAAATCGTATTTACGTATAAGCTGCATCTGCACGACAGCTGTTGTTGCTAAATGTACTCAGATAGTGAATAAATAGCAGTGAAAAGGTGAGTCTCACAATCAATCATTGGGTTTCGGTTTGCGTGCGTACTGCATTTTGCAGGAGTTTGCTGCAGTGAATATTTTTACTCTACGACTTATAGAAACTAAAATTGCTGATTAAATTCTACTCACCGTCAACCGATGAATAGGATTGTCTTATCCTGACAGGACGTTAAAAAAACCAACAATACCTACCGTATCTTCATCAGACATGGCGCACTCCACATCTTCATTGACCTGCAACGCAAGTTTCCTGGGACCGACCCTGCAAGAGATGTGCGGAGGATCGAGTTACTACCTCTTCATGTCTCTTTTGAACGCATTCGCAATAAGGAAGCAAGCTATAGGTGGAACTTGCGAACGAGTAACATCGATTGTATCGCCAAACAGAGAATACGACTACGTCGTAATTGGCGGTGAGTTATTGGACCAGAACCCAAGACGCCAGGCGGCATCGTTTTGGCGCAAAAACTGTATCGTATTTAATAAAAGGAATCCAAACGATTTTCGCTCTGCATTGACTTGGTATAACAAGATAAAAGTCTACTGGAATGACGTGCTGACTAAAGAAGCTCGTATCAGCGAATGAACGTGAATAACACACCTCTTTCATTTACAGGCGGTAGTGCAGGTGCCGTAGTGGCTTCAAGACTCAGTGAGAATCCGAAGTGGAAGGTCCTGGTGCTGGAAGCTGGTCCCGATGAGCCACCAGGTGCGGAAATTCCGAGCTTTTTCAACGCTGTTGTGAGTAAGTGCGTCAGAGTCCAATAAAATTTGAAGCTGAAGTAATGCCGAAAATCCACTATCAAAATGCCACTTCTTACAGCATCGAGTCTCGACTGGGGATACTCGACGACTAACGAGAGCTACGCTTGTTACTCAACAAACGGTTCCTGCACATGTCACTCCGTGAAAGTTCTGGGTGGGAACATGGTGCACACAGGGATGATATACTTGCGAGGCAACCCGACGGACTATGACAAATGGGCTGCTCTTGGTAACAAGGGGTGGTCGTGGAAAGACGTTAAGCCGTTTTACCTGAAGTGCGAAGACAATCGAGAAATCGACAGAGTCGGAAGATTTTGGCACGCTACGGGAGGGCCACTTTCAGTTCAGAGATTTCCGTACGAATTTCCCATCACGAAAGCGATTCGCGACGCGTCTTTAGAGGCAGGTTTCGGCACCAGCGACGACCTTAACGGAGATCAGCTTACAGGTTTCAACGTCGTTCAAACGACTACCAAGAACGGCGTCAGACAAAGTACCGGTACCGCATATCTGCGCCCCGTCAGGGACCGCAAGAACCTTCATATTTCTCTCAACTCCACCGTCGCCAAAATCATAATCAATAATAAGACGGCCGTCGGAGTCGAGTATTATCAGGTACTGATTAATGGTCGAAGTATTTGTGAGTACCGTATTTTCTTAAAATAACAACGCATTAGAAAGAAAGGCAAGTGTGAAAATCTAAAAATCTGAGTTTCACATACAAGTACAACATAAGAACGTTTGCATATACAGGGTCGCGAGAAATTCTTCAAGACCTTGGCATGACTACTTGTTAACTATTTCATAAATTTGAAAAATTCCTCTACAGAATGGGCAATTGAAAAAGGTTGCTGTGTCCCGTGAAGTCATCCTCTCCGCAGGTACAGTAGGCTCGCCTCAAATTCTGCTACTCTCCGGTGTTGGTCCGAAGGAACACCTGGAGTCTATGGGCATCGAAGTGGTAAAGGATCTGCCTGGAGTTGGAGAAAACTACCATGACCACATATCGTACAGCGTCGACTTTACCGTCAACGAACCCGACGTTTACGACAACAACTGGGCTGCTGCAACCGAGTACTTCGCTTTCCAGACTGGCCCCCTGTCTGCTTCTGGACTGGCTGGGTTGGCCATTGTGCTAAACTCCAGCAAGTCAACCTCCGACTATCCAGACATCCAGCTGGCAGGGTACGGCTACATCGCGGACTGCGCACCGGGTGACATTGGGGCCCTCCGCAGCAAGGGAAAACGTACAGTGAGCATATGGGTGGGATATCAGCATCCGAAAAGCAGAGGTATGTACATACGTTTGCATGCCGTGATGTCGTTGGTAACAGCGATGAAAAAGACTGCTGTTTTTGGTGCTTCAGGAAGAGTACGTTTGGCTTCGAAAAACGTTACGGCGTTGCCTGTGATATGGGGTAACTATTTGGCCGATTACCGGGACGTTGAGGGCTTGATTGAGGGCATAAACTACACCCTCACCTTGTCGAAGATGGAGGCGTTCAAACCCTACAACTTGACCTTGACCAATCAACCCGTCGCCGCCTGCTCCGATTATACTTTCCTCACCAACGAATACTGGGCTTGCGCGATACGTTGGAGTCTCAGCCCCCAAAATCACCAGGTTGGTTCGTGCAAAATGGGACCCCCCGATGATCCCACCGCCGTTGTCGATCCCAAACTACGAGTTTACGGAATAAACAGACTTCGCGTCGCAGATGCCTCGATCATGCCACAAGTCAGTATTATTGCTGGTCCAACAATATGTACACGTATAATAGTTCAATTCTGAATTACGTCGTTTGGTAGATTCGAATGAACCTTGTTGGTAATTTTTAAATATGATTCAATTGTACAATTCAAGAAAGCGTGTCTACATCGAGATCATCGAAATGTTATCTGTCTTAACTTTGTCTGCGTAGATCATTTCCGCCAACACTGCAGCACCAACCGTAATGATTGCGGAGAAAGCAGCCGATATGATCAAGAAATCTCATCAACATCGATCGTGTAAAAATTACTGAACTTCCAAACGAGAAATTCCAACAGAAAATGAAAACTAGATTCAATCGAAGTAATGGACGAACTATGCGATAACAGTAAGCTGATAGTTTTGTAACAAATATTAAACGCCAAGATGACTCCCAAAACAGTTAATTACATAAACTCGTTGTTTTCATTTTAATGACATCAGATGATGAAAATAGCTCATCAACGCCTTTTTTTAACACTGTTCAATGTGATTTGATATTATCAAAATAAATGGCAGATGGTTTAATTTTTCAAAATTTCGCATCTATAATTGGTAAAGATAAAATTTTCAGAAACGGCACAGAACGATAATCTCCGGATATTAGACGATTTGTGCCGAAGTTTTATAACCACCATCCTCTTGAATTTAAAGAGTCTGGCAAGGTCGAGAGAAAGAAGGAAATCGGTGGCCAACCGAATGACGACTTAATTTGAGGTTGTATTTTTGCGGAGAACTACGCTCTCAGAAGTAGGTAGGTAGGTGGATAGGTATAACAATGGTTTTGAAATTTGCTGAGACGAGACGGGACGGGAAGGCCGGCCGACCACGGGACCATGACTGCAGCAGTGCATCACGGTCGTAATACAAAGGCACCTATATATCCAAATTCCGAGAGCACTTGCGGGCTGCGACCGATTGGTCGATCGATCAAACGAAGGAACGGGGAGATCGAGATAAAAGCTTGTCGTTTGAAAAGTTGGCCCCATGGAGCAACCGCAGCGAGACGAGCGGAGAGTCGAGAGCCGCGTCGAACAGAGCGAAGCGGAATGGACCACACGCATCGCGGCGTGTCGGGTCGGAACTCGGTATATACGTAACTCTTTATACGGTGTAGTTCGCCGGGATCACCGACGAAGACGACGCGTCGCTGTGCCCGGGACTGACAAGGACCGAGTCCTACAGGCGAGGACCACCCACGTCGATGGCGCAAAGGCGATATTTAGCAGAAGGCAAATCGGTCCGAGGACCACCCACGCTCGCCTCCGACACCCGCGATTGTATACGTCGACGCACACGTCGACGGACGGGTACGTCCGTACACGAATGCACCATACATAGTTCGTAGTAAACCGTGTATATATCGTATTTTAGCCTGTGGACATAGACAGGGTATAAGAGGGAGTTCATTGTAGTTCCGTTGAACAGCGGCACCTGGTCTGCCCCCGCAAAAGGGTTCCGGGGGAGGGGGGTGAATTACAGGTGTCGAAATATTTGTTTGGATAATTATACTGGTGGTAAATTAAAGGAAGGTCTTTTACGCGGTAGTTAATGCGGTGTTCTTTGATAGGAGTTCAGGCCGGTATAGTGCGGAGGGTGCGAGGTGTCGACATTTTGGTTTCCTTTTTTTTTTTCCTACCTCTCAAGTTACGTCGGACAGAATGCCGGAATGAAAGCACGGAAGCTGTACGTGTAAGCCTGAAATATTACTTTATAAACGCTTTGAAAACCATGCTGTGACCAATTTTATTCTTCGAAGTCGACGGATGGAACCCAGTGTGTAAATTTCTTATTTTACTACCTTTCGAACCGAGTATTAGCGGAGCGCTTGATCATGTTACGCGTAGATTCCTCGACTCCAGGTCACCGCGTATAATAGTTTAAGGCTGTCGATACAAGTCTGTCCGAATCGCCAAAAGCTGAGTGAAAGTCACAGGCCTCTGAGTTCCCGAAAACACGTCGGAAAACACTAAATTGCCTCTTCAATCTCATTGTTTGACCTCATTGAGCTAATTGAGGGGAATATTCTTTGTAACTAATTGACATCCAAGTTACCGTTCCTCCGTGACGTTCCCTCCGTTGAATTTGCTTATAATTTTTCGAAAAAAAAAAAATGGTAATAAGCAAGCCAACGACGAACTTGTTTCTCTCTGAACTATAAATTCAATGACACGTTATAGTGAGAAATGTCTCACATAATTGGATCAACTGTGTCAATGGCAACAATCTCTTCGTGCAATCAAAGCACGCGACATCCACTACAGAAGGTAGTGAACTCGACTAGGCAGAATGGTAAAGTGAAACATGTGAATAGTAAAAAGAGCCATATTTGCATGGTTGAATAACAAAACAGAAAAAAAAACAACATTCATAAATCTTACGCATTACGCAGACGATCGAAGACTCGCAACAATACGGGATATAAACGTTTTCCTTCCGCTGCAGTCTTTCTCTGGTATTACAATCCGGTCGTGATATCAGTGGGTAGAAAGAAGAGTCGAAGTACGGTAGCGGGCGGCGTGTTTACCCGGGTCGTAGAATGTGCTTCGGCTACCTACGCGCCCCGCAACTAATCGTAAGAGACCGCATGTACAGCACGCGGCACAATGCCATGGAACATACCTGCGCATACGGAGCGTCGTACCGGGATCGACACGCTCTTGATGAGCGTCCGTCGCCCGGATCGAACGAACCGCGCCGCAGGCTCAGAGGCGAGCCGAGGACCACCCAAGAAGGCGCCAGCCGCCAGTCGCCACGGAAGTTGGCAGTCGTCGTGCCAGCCTACGGGTCCGGTATCCGCCGCCTCCGAACGCGAGCGGCAAGTCTCTGGGCTCGCAATCCCGTCAAGCCCTGATACAAGATCGACCTACTTGCGCGAATGATCTGACACGGCCATGACATGGAGCATTGTGCAATTAGTACATTGTGTATCTAGGGCGGAAAGTGAGCGATTGAAACTCGCACGAGCGTATATCGCTTTCCGCCCATGGTACACACGATAATTTTTTTCCACAACTTGTACCGAAAGTTTGCCTTTGAGTGCACCAGAGAAGCGGTACACCGCTTTATTTTGCGCCCGCTCATTTGTCACCGGTCGGCAAAAAAGCCACTTTGCGCACACTTTACATGCACAAAAAGGCATACTTTCGGGGCAGGTTGGACACAAAATTATTTTCGCACGGTCAAAAGTTTATTATACTATTAGTCGCGCCGAAGATTGAAAGAATCATTCGTGTATCAAGAGGAGGAAGATCGCCAATTTTGTATTCAACAATAATGCAAGTTTCTGTATTGATATTGCACGTTTTGCACCGTTGGACGAAAGGGAGTGATATTATGGCTATCAAAAAATTAAACGCCACAAGTTCGATACCGGAATTCTGATGAATCCTTGCAAGGCTTAAAGCATTTTGAACTTCACGATAGGTGTTCGATAAGGTGTAAGATTAACGCGGCGCCGCGGAGGCGGCAACCTTTCACTTTTGCCAGTGTAAACGTGGAGTTGGTTGCAGCTTTCAGGCGCTCAACCCTTCGGAGTTCTCCAAGAAAGCAGGGAGTTTATTTTTCTAGAAGCGAAAAATCTTTGCCCCAAAGTTTGACAGCAGTTCAAGGTTTCGAAACCGATCCACTTTTTCAAACTTAAAACACCGTCAATTTTCAAACAGAATTCTATTAAAATTTCGCACACTTTTTCACCACTATATGACAAACGATCCAAGTTCAGATGGATCAAGCATTTTCACTGGTATCCTGTACGATTCCACATAATTTATCCATAGATGCAGAATCGTGTTTTCTACAATTTAAAAATGACAGTTGCTTTGAAAGTTGATTGAGCTGCCGCTGGCGGTGTTCGATTCGAACGCGAAAAGCTACGTCAACCTCTCCGCATAATTCGTCGACATGGAGGAGCGTCGAGGCGCATATGAAGGGTGGAGTTACCGGTACGCGTCCGGAGTACGAAGGCACGCGTAATCGTGGATCCACATACGCATTACCGCCGGATGGATCGTGGTTATTACTATTATTACGAGAAGAGCCCGTTTAACGCGATATAGGTGCTGGCGGAGGTGGGTGTCGCCTCCTGGAACCGCGGCCAGGGCTAATGTGGTGCGAGTGAGAGACCACCCACCGCGTGCCCAAGACCACCCAACGCGAGTCTAAAACGCTGTCTCCGGATCGTTCACGGTATACATACACCGGGTCCTAACGTATGAGCTCGTTCACGTGTGTCATAAAATCACACACGTATATTCACAGAGAACGGCTATTGAGCGTCCGCTGCCTGCCTATCCGCCTCTTTCGACTCCCCGATTCACGATGCATGGAAATTAGATAAAACCGCGATATCCGCACTGCCCACGTCATTCGATTATAATCTAGTGACGGTGCTTTCGTTCGACATTTTTTCGCTTACGTGCCGAACGAAACTTAAGCGATGTCAACTAATATGGACCCTGGGAAATACGGTATAGATTATGATACACAATGAGTATCAATTATTGCGGCTCGATGGTCGCTCAATGCAAAATAGTGAATGATATTCATTGAGTAACGAAATCGTTTTAAGCTTCAGGATATTATATGAGTTTGCAATTGTGTCGACAGTATGACTGCTGAAAAATGTTCGTCACCATGTTATAATAACACTCACAGCTGATTTTCAATCGCTATAAGGCTAGGGCACGCTACTGTTCAGCTGGATTGCGTTTTTTGCAATTTTTTCATCGATATGAACTCTTATTTGCGACCGCACAAACGCGATGATCAACTAGCTTACAATTCCCGAACGTTTGAAGCGATTTCAACTTAAAGATCCAACAACGCCTTAACAGGCGAGTTCATGAAAATCATAAAGACAGATGCATCTAGTCTTTTCTGTTCTCATTGTTCTCATGACGGAAGACTAAAGAGGACAGAATTTATCGTACGTCCTAGATTACAACATTCTTGATGTGAAGATTTTCAAAACTTCTGTAAATATTGAAATCAAGGTGCGATTACTCCCCACGACGCATTCACTTTGCCTAATCTCAAGAAGATTGCAGTCCCGTAATGGGATAAAGACTGTCTTCAAACGAGCCGTCTTGAAGTCAAAAAACGTTGAAAAAAGGCAACTCACATTTCACCATACACATTTATTCCATTAAATGCTATTACGAGTTACTGTGAGACGGATTGGGTCCGTGACTCTATTCCCGTGAGTGTTTTACACACAAAGAAACACACACGTATATGCATATACTCGCTGATGTATGATTTAAGACGCAGGAGTGTGGAAAGAGTGAGGCCAAGAACGCGAGCCGCTATATCCTGCCTACCTACCTACGCCAGGTAACGGTACTGTCGCAGATAGATCGCGGCAAAGATCAAAGCAAGATATACAGCGTTGGCGAGGAGTTAAGAACGCGTGTGTGCTTAAGAGGCGTATGGCTAACCCGCGATAGTCAGGTAGCATGGTGACCATATCTAATATCGTTAATACATGCGTACGTATAACGCATATCCAATGGATACAACGGATTGTTTATCAACAAACCGGTGAATTGTTACGCAGACAATGACAATAGTAGAATGAGCTACGCGATGTGATTTTGCGCAAGAATGGGCGACGAATTTTTCGAAAAAATTTTACGGTCGCTTTCACTCACGTTTCTAGTCATCTTCCTGCACATTTTTCAGGTTCTTGCTTCACGAAATCCTGTAAAGAGGACAGGTTTTTATTAGTGAAAAGCAGAACCTCATTTAATCAGCGCCGAGTCACTCGACACTTTCAACCCCAACTAAAAGTTCGCAGAAAGTTCTGTGGGTTGTTGTTTCAATAAATGGGATTCTACTGTGTAGCGAAACGAGCGAATTTCTCTTGCCATTATTCGATTTCTCTTTTTGGGTATTGATAATGGTATCGATGCATTTCGATTTTTATCACTATTGAATTTGAATAAATTTATACGTGGGCGTCGGAGGATATTTTATTTTTATGGCGAGACCCCATAAAAAATGACTTGTGCCGATTACAGGTCGTTCTAGAAAATGATGTACTCGTACAAGATCACATAATGAATTTCCTTGCACGGTACAAGCTACACCTCGATATATTTTCATATTTATCCTGAAACCCGGAAGCAGGTTTTTCGTTAAAATTGTTACGTATGGTACAAGGAATACGGAGGTAATTATGATGCGCCGCAGTTACGTCCACGTAATGTACTGGTTACAGCAGACGGTGTTCAAAGCGTGACTAACAATAAGATCCCGTACACCACGAGTAAATCGATTAACAATAGACGTTGTTAACCGCAGTTTTCGAATCACGGCACAACGCCGCTGCATATATCGAGAATCGTCGGTATGTGTACATATGTGCCTGTAATAAAATTATAAAAACGCGCAGCTTACGCGCGCATCTCGCGATCGCTCTTAACGGACGTGCACGTACACAAGAAGGGGAAACTCGACGGGGGTATGGGGGAAATGAAACGCAGTCGGTCCGTCGATCGTGGGTGGTCTTCTTCCCATTTAGGGGTATTCGTCTCTACGCACACGTCGAATCGGTCTATGTAGAAGACGCGCACCGCTTGGCTCGCCGCCCTTCTTCTTCGGTTGCAGCCTCACCTCTTCCTCCTCAACCGCGACGTTCTTGCGCGCCGTTATAACACCGCGGTAGCCGCCATCCTACGTCCGTGTTGCCACAGCACGTTGCCGTATCTACGTCGAACCACATTGACGTTGAACACAGCTCGAAACTATTACCGGGGAATAATTACGAATGATATGGGTACGTGTAATGTTGTACAGGCGAACCCCGACAGCTACTGCAAAAGGCAACTTGTTACGCTCTATGTATTTACATTACTCGTAGACGAATTATTAGGGGGGAATAACGGACAGGCCGAATCAGTAATTGCGCGCAAGCAAGGTGAGCGCAGTAATTAAGGGGGCTGCCAGGAGTCGAAGGTCATCGCGGTTCAATCGAACGGAGTATCTTGGAGAAGAGATTTGGAACCATCTGGGATCGGTTCTCGTCTTGCAAGACCGCTGGTTATAGAGCTCGATACCGAAAGTGAGGAATGACGGGGTGACTTTATTTTCCCAAAGACTCGGAATCAAGAAAAATTCATGGGAGAAAGGGTCTACTACATATCCAAACTGGAGCTCAAGCATGGATCAAAGGAATGTCGGACCTTCGGGTAGAGAAAATCAAACTTGAACTATTTTCTTCTCTTGAGCGATAACGAGGCTTCAAGTAGTTACTCAGATAAGTTCGGGGAATTTTAGAATTGAAAGCAAAAATGTGGCATTTAGCTATAGAATAGCATACCATAACCTCGAAACTAGTATGAGAATCAGCTAGAAATCTATTACTTATGATGTTTCGCTAAATTATCGAAACCTGTCTGAACCACTACTACACGAGCAGGTTATACGGTTGTGCTAATATATGATGCAATCTCACTGTTCAGGTTATGGAATGCGATTTTTTTACTCTGTCGGTACTCCGACATCCCCTCAAGATGAAGTTGTAGGTTATCTTCCGGGGGCACGTCCGAACTGAGCCAAGGAGTCACGGAGACCGACCAGTCTACCGTGTCAGACGATTCCTCGGCTAGGTTATCGTTAATAACACACGTGTGCTTTGGGCTCTCGTTTTGTACGGACAAGTTGATGTATGAGTATATAGGTATGCAATGCATATTGCGACACCTACGTCGATGGAAAATTCATTTTTATTTCTCATGCTATGCGGTGCGGCGCGATTCGTTACGCGTGAATAACACCTCGGTTCCCCTCGCGGTCGTTCAGTCACGATTCAAGGCCCCCCGCGCTCCGACAGCGTCCAGCCCCCAGCATCTACCTGGGCCCGTGGAATCGACTTGGGGAATGTCCCTCCTGAGGAGTAAACATCCGACTGAAATCTGCCATGTTTGTTACATGCAGAAAAACGTACGGTGAAAGTTTGGGTACTGATTAGTGAACTGCACCGTGATGAGAATTGATTTTATCAGTATTTGTAGATATTAATTATAGGAAGTGGAAGATAAAGGAGTCCATCCTCCTTCTACGATTCTTCTGCACTCTGTGTCCTTTCATATCGTACAGTTTATTGCGTAAGCTCATTGCGAATTTGCACAAATATCAGGTTTCGAAAATAACACTTATTGTTAGTTTATTTTACGCGATACGTGTAAGGAAAAATGAGAGCGCTTAATTTGTTTTTCGAATTCAATTATTTTGAAATCTTGAACGGTAATCACGTAAACCTGGACTTAATCTGGTTTGCAAAATATATTTATTCTTCGAAACATGCGATAAGATTGAACTGTTTTTCAGTTGTTGACGTTGATTTCTCTGGAAAGGTTTTAAAAATAGTGCCAATTAGTGTATCTTCCAATGTACCGCATGACGCTTATTGGGTTTTTTTCCGCATTTAATTGTCCGCAACGACGAGCAGTTTTATTTTGATCAAATTCAATTTCTTTGAAATGTAGAAACGTTGTTATCACGTCGAACTCGACCTAATCTGGTCTGCGTTTATTTCGTTCTTCTCATTATCCGATGAGATTGAAGTATTTTTTAGTTGTGACGCGAGTTCTCCCCAAACGTTTAAAAATTATGAATTACCCTTGAAATTTTGTTTCAAATCTAATTGTCAACAACAATGCATCGAATGTAAAATTATTTAAGAAAAGAAGTAGCAAAACTGTTGGACCAGAGTTTAAAAATACTCAAACATCCATTATACAGGAGTAAAAGTTTTCAGCTAGTAAGATAAACGTTGACATGCGTGAAAATAGATCACGCGTGTTCTTTAACGGATTTCACGGTAAAGTGCCAGAGCAGTGAACTCGAGCAAGATTGGTGTAAAAATCCGACCCTGCGCGCAGCATATTCTGTACCAAATCAAATTTAAGCCCTGAAAAGTGTCATTCTGTGTGGCCGAGACCGATCAGGACAACCCGGTGATGCGCACTGAGCGTGAGTAGATATTATAGCCTGAAATTTCCACATAAGCATAACGAGGGAAGAGGATGCTTTCAACGGTGATTCACCGAGCCAGAGGTGCGACTCAAGCACGCATAGAGTGCAGTTTTTCAACTCTAAGTGATAGGGTATCACACAGGCGCATAGGCAACACCCGAATTCGACTTAGACAAGACGGTAGTGCGCACGCACACGTCCAAGGCTGGGATCCGTGCGCGTGCGTGCGTGCGTGCGTGCGTGCGTGCGTGCGTGCGTGCGTGCGTGCGTGCGTGCGTGCGTACGTTGGTACCCTGCACGAACGCGCGCGCGCTCGCAAGTGTGTAATGTTTTTGCTCGAGGGGAAATGGTACCGCGTGTGTGGTCCGAATTTCCCCTCACCCCGTCCACTCCTCTACGTTCGGGCACCCCGCCGCGTCGCGCGCACCGAGCGCCAGCCGCCGCCACTGTGACCAACGCATATTGCGCTCAAAGCGCTGAGCGTTGCCTGGCAACCGGTGACGCCGCGTTCAGTTTGGACCAATCGGAAAACACCCGATTCGATCTCGGCTACGCTCGGTTGAACTCGACTCTGACGTCACTGGTGTCCCAGGTACGTAACTAGCCATTCGTGAATGCGGAACACTTGTGAATACTTTTTTTTCCCTCTTTTTCTGTTTTTTTTTTTTCTCGTCTGGCAATTTTGGTACCCGAAGATGTAGGTATAATATACCACTTCTTATTGGTCCAAAATTTTCAATGTGACTGCAAATAGACCAAAGTCACGTGAATTCTTTTAGCCACTTGGTGTGTAATTTCGTGTTCTGGTTAAAATTAATTAACTTGAAATTACCACTTCGTACGTACAGGATGATAAAAAATGTGAAAGTGCAGAATCGAGAAATTTTCTATTTCGGAGTAAATTATACCATCGGCATAAATTGCGGAAGTAACTGGAGGTCTTTTGAAAATTGCCGAGAAAAAAACAATATTCTCTTTACAGAGAACGAAATACTGTATCGTCCATCTCGCTGAATGATCCGAGTACCCACGGTGCCCTTTGATAGTTGTACCGGTCCTGCCGACGAGCGCGAGAAAGATGCAGCGTTGTTGGAGAGGGAAGGAACCGGGAGAAAGGGAGCGGGAGGGATGATGCGGCATGGCTGCCGGCTGGCAGGGGCGAGAGGTGAGGGGAATAAGTGATAGAGCGAGAGCGATAGAGAGGTAGGGATAGCGGAAAAGAGAGGGACTGCGACTCGGGGGCCAGAAGAGAAATGTGGGACTGTGAGTCGGTTAGTACGGACTTGGACCGTTCGAAGTGCCGGTCGCGGTTAAGTTAGCGAGAGAAGAAGGAGTACAAGGCTTGGTTCGCAGCGCTTGCCGAATAGTCGTCTGCGAGGATCGGTGCAGTGACAGTAGAACAACAATAGCCGCAACGACTGAACGATAGTTTGAAATTGAAACCAGAACCGCCAATATCAGCGTGATAGTAATGAGCAGAAATTGAAAGAGGAAAGGAAAAAGAAAAACAAAAGATTAAACGAACACGTTTTAGATCGTTACGCGCAAGCTACACGCGATACGCACCCAGCATTCGTTCTCGAAGCCTCGTCCTCGATCCAGAAAAAAGAAGATCAAACCGAGTAAGGTGCTAACCGTAGGGGTTATACGAGTTACGAATGAGGAATGAAAGCGCGAGGCTTAACGAAGAGTGCAACCTTATACCAGGAACGCGAATTGTCTATTCCTCGCGGTAGACGCGCGGCGTGAAATCGTCGTCGATCGTCTCGTGTATCAAACCGGCCTCCGTCTGACGAACTCCAGCGTAGTAAATACTCCCGTAAAAGGGGAAGGGCGGAAGGAAGGAAGGAACGAAAGAGGGGAGAAACGAGAAACGAGGCGGTGCTGACTCGGGTTGACGGCATCGAAATCAGGAGCAGGGGACCGGGCCCAGTCTGTGTTTACCGACCAAGTTTCGCGGGTCCCAAACGTGACGGAGTGCGTGCGTCGATCGTCAGTGTGAGAATTCGAGCAGTTTGCAGTTTTACACTTGAATATATGTATATTCGGTGGTGCGACTGATCGCACGTAAAATTGTGCGCGAGTGTTTGACAGGGTTGTAGGGGAAGGAGGCGGCTTCAAGCTGCGGTAGTTCTCCGACAGTTAGTTTGACGCCCATCTATTAAATCCGGGTGACGGATATGACGAGGATTTTTTTTCCCGCATTTAGTCGGGGCCCGAAGAGCCGGAAGTAGGTTACTGTGAAACGCGGATAAACCGGGAGCGAGTTTTCGAGAGGGCAGATGCGTTGCAGACCATGGTCGCTCCGTCCGGTCCAACGGGGATCCTAGCGGACCACCCTTCCGGTTCTGAACGGTTACACGGGCCCGCGCCGTCCCAAACCGACCGCGAAACAGACCTTGACCAACCCTCCTCGAATGCGAGGTACACCGGAAGTACCAGACACAGGCACGAAACCGACCTTTACGTCAGGCCCAGCTGGACCGATGCCGCGATCGCTTTGGATCAGCTCGAGAAGGTAAGAAGATGGAGAAGAAATTTTGATATTTCAGAACCGTGAAACTCTAGGGTATCTGATTAGTTTTACTCTCGATGGTCCTGTCAAAAGTATCTCCGAAACCAAATATGCAATCCTGATTCAATCGTGCGAGGAGATTCTGTTGTTCAAGTTTGCACTAAAAATTCAGCGGAGCGGAAATCGGAACTTTGAAACGGGCCCGAATATAACTGTACATTCCACTTTGAAAACTCAACGGGCCGCACGAATCATAATACTGCTCCTCCTTCTCCACCTCGTCGTCCGTGACCTAAGTCAATTTCAATCGCAGACCAGCGTAAAGGTTTCCTAGACCTTTTCAAAAGCTTTTACGGGTCTTTCGAAATCGTGATACCTTACCACACGGATTGGTATGCACCCAGCGAAAATTCATGGCCTTTTACATAAAGACTTCTTTGTGATATGAAACTCATTCACATTTTTTCCTTCACTTGGTTTACTCTTCTTTTCTTCTTGTTATTCTCTAAATTTACTTTCAAAATGATATATAGGAAGAACTATATCACGATTTCCTGAAATTGTGTTATATCTACATTATAAGTAGCAGTATTTGTCCGACAGTCGAGGATTATGCTTGACTCTTTCCGTACGACATAGTTGACGCTACACGGAGAATCGAAAAATGAGTCCATTGCAACTGGGAAGGGTCAGCCCTCGACCTCTAGCACCAGCTTTCTCGCCATTCTCCTCTCTCGATCTTCAGCTCTCTCGACTTCCTGGTTCTGCATAACCAGCAGCGCCCCCCACGGCTCAGAGCGTTAGCTGAAAGATGGAATCATAATTTTCGTGATAAGCAATTGTTCTGCATACTGGACTGTACCAACCATGATTACGATAGTACAAATACAGACAATTAAATTGGGATATAAAAAAATCTCCTGATATCCTTTCCCGCCATATCCATATGTATATTCATCATAGTTTAATCTACAAAGAGATAAAAGCTCGGGTAAAAGCAAGCTTCCAAACGAACAACGACGCAATTGACATCGTTATATGCTAACCCATCAGAAAACGGCGAACCGTTTATAACCTGATTTAATGCTCCTCGCGTATGTGTAATAATAACGTCTTGCAGTTTACGAACTTGATTAACTGTCGCACCTTTATAGGTAAACTATACTTATACCAATGTCTCCATGCGCAAGCACAACCACGTGGTTACGCGTAACGTGGCCAAGAGAAAGTACTTACATAGTATGCGTCATACGTAAAGTATAAAAGCACGATTTATGAACATGTTTGAATATATTGACGCGATGCGCGATCGCGGTTTAACTACATAAACCATGTACGTACGTATGCGCATGGTATATGTACATATGGTTCACGCATGTGTAAAGAGACGGACGTAGTACCTACATACGGATACTCTGGTATAGAATGGTCGCACTTGTCAGTTGCATCCCGTACCGTCCGGTCCCACCGAGCGTCACCTTCGTCTTCGTCTTCAGCTCTCACGTCGCGTCGCGTCGCGTCGCATCGTCTTCGGAGTCCTGAATGTGCAGCGCGTAAGATTAAAGGTGCCGCCATCGTGTGCGGCATACGTACACTATAGTATATAAGTACTAATAATATATACGAAGAATCCCACTAGCCGTTCCCTCCTACGGTCATCAAGAGTCTCTGCGCATGTGCCACGTAATCTGTTATCGATTACCGAACTAACGAGATAGGAAAAAAATCTTTTAAGAAACTAACATTTGCGCAATGTAACATTTTTAGTCAATTTGCGATAAATTTTAATGGTATCTAACAAGTCGGTTTAGAAAAAAGTCTTCCTTTTATTTTAGCTTGTTTTTAGTTTCAGACAAATGACAACGTTTGAACAAGGGTTGTCAATAAAATACTGAATTGTTTCCAAACCGTAAATTCTTATCACAAATTTTGGAGGACGCTGTATTACAGTGGTCATTTCTCGAATTTGAGACATCTATATACCTACTGCAAAGTCCGGCGGATTGTGCGACAAGCATTCCGAAGAGCGCATCTGTACATTGGCATCTAGCTGCTAGCTGCCCGGTACCCATCAGGCATGGTCTTTCTCCGAATCGCCCTTGCTTGGGGCCCGGAAAGAAAACGCCGCGGTAGCGGTAGCCGGTGATTCCTTTGATCTTGACGAGGGGATACACGCCCCTCGTCTCTGTTGCCCATAGCTCGTGAACGAATGTCTTCATTTTCGACTTTCGTTGATCCGTGGGCCCTCTGGTGGCGGCGGGAAATTCTCCCGTCGCTTTCTCCACACTCCACACTCGACACTGTAGGGCTTGTTTGGAGTCTGGTGTAGGCGTCAGTCTCCTCGTTATAGGTACGCCGCTATTTATACGTGCCCGTATGCGTGTGTCAAGTACTTCCACACAACACTCGCTTGACGATATCAGCTGTTACGTCCGTTAAAGGGCGCGAAAGTAATGCCTGGGAGAGAACTGCAGACACGTTACGACAGCTGAAAATTCCCAAGACCCTGGAGACTTGGGGTATTTTTATTCGACTCGTCTAGTCCCTGTAGCAAGGTCGTTATGACACCAGTTTTTCCGATTCGAAATTTATCCGGATCGCACAACTGACAGTTCGCGAAACATCATCACCGCGACAAAGTGATTGTCTGCAGTAGATCGTGATAAGACTTGAAAGTGTATCACAATTTGCAAATTGTAAAAATCTTGTTTTATTTTCGGCCCTAAAGACCTCTATGCTTCGAAATCCTGAGTAAACCCGGTCATCGTGAAATATGTTTCATACCTACGGTCGGTACGAAAAGCTGGATCTAGCGCAGGTGCAAAGAAGCAAGAAGCTCGAGGCCCGGGGCTTGTGGTGGTGGGAGAGGTGCAGATTCCTCGTGTCGATATGTGTACATACCTACCTGTGCCCGACACAGGCGCATAACGCGGGGTACAATACGCGTGTTATACCAAGGTGAGGCAAAGGTGCACTGCGGCACACGGATGACGATATTGGAGTGTATGTATCGCTGTTCGTTCCTTCGTCTCCGTCCTTGGTGGTCCTTGCGGGAATTGAAGCGAGAGTCGAGGAGACGCGCGGAGAATAGGGTTGGTGGTTGCGTGTGGTCCAGGAGGGATATTGTCAAAGTGACCCGGGTACCTTGGGCCGGTCCGGGGTCCCAGTGTGGCGCAACGTTGCCGGTTATATCCAACTCCTGCACACCTTTTCTTCCTCCGGGCGAGTAGATCGGCGGTCCCTGGATGTTCGGAGAGTAGAGGTATCCACTTCTATAATGTTGAAGATTGATCCTAGCGCGAGCCTCAGGGCGTGTAGAATTCGAAACAAAGCTTCTCTTCTCATCGGTTCGCTCAGCGGTAACGGAGGCGTGAGGCCACGATAAGTATAACTCCTCGTCCGAGATGAGAAAGTCCTGAATTAATAGCAACGACGGTACCATGGACCCGGAATGGGACATGTGACCCTACAGTCGGAAACCGTTTCAACGGTTTTTCATCATTTTCATCGTCATTCCCCGTGTAGAGAGCACTCGAAATCAGTAAGCTTAAAATGAACGAAACATGCTTGAAGGCACACATCAGGCGATGCATTGGGAGAACAAATATTATCCGAAATTGTGCGAGCATCTCGATGCTATCTTAATTTAGGATGGTCCAGCAGCCTACGGATGATCCTCCTACTCACTTACACTTGTGGCTGACTGCGTGTGCGACTGCAGTGTTATGCAAGCCAGCCATACACGGCACACCGGCCTGAGAAGTGCGTTATACCTCGCCTTGGGATATTAGTAAGCCACGGTTAGCACCTGCCCTCCTCTTCCTTCGCTTTTCTGTGTGCCCCGTGTCCATGTGTGTGTGTGTGTGTGTGTGTGTGTGTGTGTGTGTGTGTGTGTGTGTGTGTGTGTGTGTGTGTGTGTGTGTGTGTGTGTGTGTGTGTGTGTGTGTCAAAGTGTAGGTACATACATCGTTTCTCGAAAATATGTTGCCGCCCTCCGTTTTGCCTTAATATCATTTTATCCCCTCCTCAGGCCACGAGTCCGGGTCTATCGTAAATTATTCATCGCATAGCCGACGATCCTCGATAAATATCCTGAAATTTGACTTGCATGTTCTGAAAAATTCTCAGAACTCTATTCGTATAACGTTGCATACCTACTCATTTCTCAAATTCACATCTGGTTCCTTCCGTCTCTCACATACCTGTAGCTTTGTTTTCTGTCACAGATTTTCTGTTGTTGTATTATTCTCTGTTCGTTTCTTGACATCGGTGGGAAAATGTTGCCAATTGTTTCTAATCTTAAACACGGAAGTTGTCAATTTTGGTTTGCATGTAAATTTACAATATAAACAAACGAAACTACCTAAACAGAGAATAAAATTTAACTAGTCTAGTCTAGGTCTAGTGGAGTAAGGCTCCGGTCGAGCATCTCTAGATACCAGGTTCGATTCCCGGCTCCGTCGTTAATTTTTCGAAATCACCAATTTTTAAAATTTATATCTCCAATAAAATTTAACCTTGTATTCTTTTTTTATGGTTACTTTTCAGGGGAAGGCGGAGGGTCAAAGGTCGGCCGTGTGGATTCGAGCGCTCCTTCAGGATCAGCTGAGCCAGCTGGGATACTTCCTGCAGAGGCACGCAGGGAAGGTGCTTTTTGTCGCGATACTGGCTCTAGCGACCTTCTGCGTTGCTCTAAAGTCGGTCCAAGTTCACAGCCGGGTAGACCAACTATGGGTACAGGGTAAGTGCATGGCACAGATGTTATCATTGTTGTATTCACGGTTTTCGATACCAGTCGCGAGTCTTATAAAAAAGGAAACACGAACTTTCATCAAACAGTCCAAACAACATACTCGTGATCGTATGGAACGGTTTGAAAAATCTTCACCAAGCGATGAACAGACATTGACGAAGGTTTTTTTCCTGACGCAGATCGTGAATAGATACCAGTTTATAAATAATGATGGAAAAACACCCGATGTAAAAGATTGGCCCAATTTCCGAAGAATCCCTTGGCTATTATTATGTGTATATATATATATATATATATATATATATATATATATATATATATATATATATACAGATTTGTGGGTATACGAAATTTATAGAGAAAAATCATCTCTTCGTGTACCCCTGCAGTAATTTTGCCACCGGATGATGATATTATAAAGTAGTGTGTAATATCGAGAAACGTCGGCGAGTTGCGTGTTTCGAGAGCGATCGTAAGAGGTTCTAATGGCGGCTGTCAGTCAGTCAGCGGATGACCGTCTCGGGCAAGTTCTTCTTCTTCATCTTCCGCGCACGTCTCGCGCCGTTCCTATTCCTGTCCGGCTTTACGAAGTCGGTCCGTCCGTCGGTCCAACCGACCAACCGACCGACCGCGGAGCAACTCGAGCAAAACGATATCGCTCTCGCGACTTCGTTTCTTACTCGTAGCTACAGTACATTAGCCGCGTGTTGGGTGGGCCCCCTATATTTACCCGGGCACCACCATTCTTCTCTGGCATGATTTTCGCCGCGTATTGTTGGCGGGTGGTTATAAGAGGCACAAGTTCCAGGGTACCTACAACACTGCACAACTACTTCGGCGTTGTGTAATTTGTCCACAAATAACGGGAAATTATTTTGCGTTTAAGGTGCAGGCAAGAGGTTGTTACCCTCCCATCACCTCAACCGCTTATCCAGCCTTCAAAACCGGCACGAAGCTTTTTTCATATCCGTAGGTTTGTCCACGACTGTATACGCAGCTGTGGAACCAATCCGCGATTTCACAAAATTATCTCTGATCGTTTGACATTCTTGAAACGCCGTTGAAGCATCGGATACCGATAACCTTACCTACAAGTCCAAACTAACTTTGGTCCAACGAATGTTGAATCGGTAATAAATAAACCAGGATAAAGTGAACCTCGATTCTCTTTTGATGTCGAAATTGGTAGCCTGTCGCGTCGCCGACAGTTGCAGACAAGGTCCAGATGCAATACGTGCTGCACGCAGCTTGGATCGCTTCGCCTATATAGCCTCTCATACCGGATATCCGTGAGGCAAAGATTGAACGATAGGTGCGGGCATCCAGTTATGGGTTACAGTACCTTCTCCCCGATAGTCTACGGGTCTACTTATTGTAATTTATACCTCCAGTGTAGAGAAGGAGTGAACTCCAAGGATTCCAAGAAAACTTATATAGCAAGATGCAGCAACGAACTGGTAGTAGCCGGTATGCCATAACCGGAAACTGTTTAAGAAGGTCTGAAGGGTGTTCTCGCATGCGCGATATCCTCCGAATAACGTCGACCGAAAATTTCGCCAAGTTGGTCAGGTCAGGCCTTGCACTAATTTATTTTGTTCTTTCTAAAACGAAATCGAAGCGGGGCCCAAGGAAACCCACTGACTGCGGGGTGAACGACGTTGAGTGGATGCAGTCCGGTTTCGAAAACATTGAGATGTCAACGACACGACACGGCGCTGCACGGATGGATGATATCTCTCCCGGAGTAGAGTGCTGCATCCGCATATGCGAGTCAAGGCTCCGAGTTCTTCGAAAAGTGTGAACGAACCGCACTGAAGTTACTGGAGTTACTCGAGCTCCCAGGAATTGGCCAACTTTCGAACAAAGTTGGCAAGATGACAAAAGCCACGATATGCAGAATGGGGTTGGTCCTTCAAAAACGACACGATGACGAACCTTACGGGGTCAGTGGGACTTGTGATGAAACATGAAAATCCTGTATCTGTTCCGATCGTATCATCGTCTGCCGTGGTGTAAGAGGATACGCATACCAGAGCATTGAATTGTATGCTTAGTTTGAGCGTAGGTACGGATTTGAGACGCGGTATAAGATAATATGATACAGGATCATCTCGAAGAAAGCTCTGAGACACCCTCGGAGATGATTCATCCGGTTCAGCCCGCTTCACAGCTGTAAAATATGTCGGAATGTAGGCATGGAGGCCCTGCAACGAATGCGCACGCACACCTACAGATATTGTATTATAGTCCCGCTGCAGTCTGAACTTAGTAAGGGACAAGTATCACTCATTCCAGCGTGTCAAGTTCCCTGGAGTGTTGGAGTTCGGGTACATATTGCTAGAATAATCACTTATATTGAGGAATTTACGGTATCACGGCTATAATAATAATAGAAAGAAAAAAATCGGTAGGTCATTTTGTGTCAGAATATGTGATTTTCATCAAAAAGTACGTCCATCCACAATGAGCGAAGTAAAATTAAATCATTCAATTGGTTATTTTTTCAAAAATTTAGGATTCATGAAGGTCAAAAGAGAAATGTATTATATACTTACATTTTCACATCGAGCACCAATGCTCTTCGTTTCACCAAAATCACACTGGAATATTCAAACAGTGGAATTCGACCGCATGGCACCTTGAATTCCTCTATTTATAAATCCATGCACATAGATGTATATAAATACTTTGTACACGGATAAGCGTGTCATAGATCCGCAACCTTGCGGAAGCATAATCATTCCGCATTTCGATGTCTTCGTAATACGACAAGTAACGGTTTATTGAGGATCACCGGTTCAGCCGTGATCGTCGCGGCTGCGAATTTCGTCGCGAAAGTGAGAGTTACTGATCAAAGCGCGAGCAACGCGAACGCGAATTACGCGAAAGTAAAAGTGATCTTGGTAGATTATACACATTCAAGGTTCGCAATTTTATTTAACCTCACGACCCGCTCGATTATCGATTGAATTGGTGACCCGAAACATGCTCTCGATGATAATTGTAATAATATTTAATTACTATCGTCATTGTTATCAAACAATGATATTCTAAATGTGTAGTGTAATACAGTATGTATACTCATTTTGGCTTAATTAGGTACACTAAACAATGATTACAAACCTCGCTGTGATGAGAAATGGAAGTTGGAAAAGAAGATTATTACAGACCTTTGGCCGTTAATTTTCAAAAGAGTAGTAACAATTTAAACAAATGATAAAAAGACTAGGAAATCTTAGATTTATAATTTTCTTCGATTAGTTCGCAACTTTCGCCTGACGTTGGAATGAAAGGAGAAAATTCAACGGATGGGTTTACATTCCACGAATACCCCAATGGGGTTTAGAATATTTGAAACCCCTTCAAGAGTCAACATATTCCATATTTCCCACTTCTCTAGCGTAGAGTGTTGAAATCTGACTTGAATATCCGTCTCGCGTGACGAGGCGAATTTCGCACTCCGAACGAGTCAGGAAAGTGGAAATGAGGAGTAATCAGACACCCGCTACATTGACTTTGGTCAAATATGAGCGTCGCTCGGTCCCGAGGACCGGGGCCACGGAGGACGAAGGAAGAAGGCACGACGGCGCATGCGGGTCGACTGCTTACATCTTCATTAGGCCCCCATGCCTTTGAGCGCATTTGAGCGAGAGGTTCCGACGAGGATGAAAGAGAGCCTCGGGCCCAGACGGAGAGACCGGAGACGAAGACGGAGAGCGTCCGAGGACCCACCGGGAGGGAATCCGTTGTTGTTGTTATTGTTGCTGTTGTTGTTGTTGCGCCGATGAGCGAGCGGACAGACAGACGAACCACGGGACCAACGAACGCGGCTGTTCCAACAGAGGATCTCATCCCCTCGAAAGAGCACCCCGGGAGCCCGAGGAAGCAAGTATCCAGGCTCGAATCTTTTTTTGCACATCTTACGCGAACACCGCTCGATCAACGATTGGCAAAAGTGAGATCCGAGGTACCCTTGGTAATCGACACGCGTAGGTGAGGCCCGGTACTTCTTTCCTAGTCGACCTTACCGACGCGGTATGGTCAACAACTAGATCCTCGGTGCTGCGCGGACGTTTTAACACCTATGAATCGGAGTCTTGGATTAAAAACCGAGGATCCCCGAAGCCCGGTGTCTTGGTTTCTCACTTTTCGGGGAACCGAGGAGTAGGCCTCGTACCTCCTTCTTCTTCTTCTTTTTCTTTCTTCCTTCTACCTCCCTGCCGACATTCCGACGGGGTACGGAAAGCTTCGAAATGAAAACCACTGAACTGGACGGGGCTCGGTTCCGGTGAATGGTCTCCGTGGGTGGCCCGCGGCCAGCGTCGGGGGTCTGCCTCTCCCCTGCCCGCCGGACCGTCGCCCCGCCGTCGCTCTCTCACTCTCTCTCTCTTCCTTTCCGTCTCTCTTTTCGTCTCGCTCGACGCGACGCCGCGTTGTGGTTGTAGGTACCGCATCTCCGTCCTCGGCCCCCGTCATCGTCATCGTCGTTTCAGCCAAGTCCGTACGAACCACCATTGCGGATGATCCGTGCTTGCGCGCATTCGTTCGACGCTGCGGAAACCGCGGCTTATCCCATTCCTTACTAGATGGTGTTTTGCGTACGACGTTCGATAGCGGCGACGCGTGCGCTCCGCAACTTTGCGTGTAACGTAAACGTCGTACTACGTCGGCCAATTCTCCCGATCGACGACCGGTAGTCCGAATAACAGCAAGACTGCTTCGATTTTCCTTCTCTCTGCTACTAACCGTCCCGCGGGCATCGGTCCGCAAGATATACTTTGGACACACGTGTTTCTTGGCGATCGTGACGCGGAAGAAATCACAATGTGGAATTTGCATGTTTTGGATTACATTTTATTACAGATCGTTAATTGCGAATTTATTTTTTTTACCGTCGATGCGTTTAAGGACAGCGCATATTTTTATGTTCGATAAACTCTGCGAATCTCTTTATATGTAATGTTTTGTCTAGCACATTCTGCTTGATACTGTACATAATACACTGTCGAGGACTAGTATTAGTTACATGATATTTCTAGAGTTTCTTTCGATTGATTGCCATCTTATATTCATTTATTTACTGTTTATATTTACATTCACAGTACTCTTCGTATTAAAAGAGTTCTGTAATTGATAATTTGATTAAGTATACGATATTTCCTGTACGTCTCTGCAATAAAGTGTACAAAAAGAAATATGAAGCTCTCGCGAAACATCGACAATTTTTAAAATTGCACCTTATCGAAATATCGCATAAAAAAAAAAAAAAAAATACGTATCCGCGCAGGCGCAATCGTCAAATTCAAGCTTTCGAGAATTAGCGTGCGGTTGAAAAAATTAATTTTACAAATTTTTGCGCAATCAAGAAAAGCAAGAAAAATAATTTACGATCTTCCGTTACTGAAAAATTGGCAAATTCATCATCGGCGTACGGCTTCATCGCCAAGAATCTAAATGGCGAACAACTTTACACACCTTCGTCGTAAAAAATTCAGAAACGGAAATTAAAGTACGTGAAAAGCGATAAAATCGGGACCATAGGGGGTCTGAGGGTTAAACGCGGAAAACGGTTCGGAATTGATCCTGGCGACGCGCTTCGTGCTGGACCGCCAAGCGGTCAATGGCGCGCGGCGTGGCCGCGACCTCCCGCGCGACGCCCCCTCCCCCCTCCCCGCCATCCACCTCCATTCATCTAGACACCCCCTCCCTTAACCTCCCCCCACCCCCCTCCGCCACCCTTCCCCTTCATCTCGCTGCCGTCTCTTCCGCTGCCCGTCTACGCGCAGAGCGCCGCGGCCACGTTCCTTCACCTACCTATTAGCGGCATGCATGCACAAGCTGCAGCAGTTGCCGGTCTGCCGCAATCTTAGAACGATGAAAAATCGACAAGGACCACGGCATTGCGGCAAGGGATGAAGAAATCGTAAATGGTAATTGGGGTGGGTGGAAATTTTTCGAGAAACAACAACGATTGTTAATATTGTTGTTACTTTTTTTGCTGGTGTTGTACCGTCAACGATAAACAATTCGGAAAAGAGAACGAAAAGATAGTTGATGATGAAATCGTGGAAATGTTATTTGGAATTTAATGAAGAAAGAAAAGAAGTAAGATGCTACGAAGAAGTGAACGGGAAAAGTTATCGATTGACTTAAAATGACTGCGATAATTTTATTATTTACAAGTAATCGCTGTTATTACCGTTGTTTTCGAAATGATAAGAAATTTTGACAATGTTGAGATTTTTATACTTTGCAAAAAAATTCAGGGATCCAATCTCGACTTTGATCTTGTTCCTCAAAATCTATACAATCAGTTGTAATAAAAAGTTGAATGAAGATCGACCAGTGGAACAAATTTCGTAAAAATTGATCCATTCGCACTCGCCACCCGCAACATGTCCGTCGTACTTACAGTACAACTAGGAATCGGGGAAAGCTGGGAACGACCCAAAGAACGGCGGCTCCGGTACCCTCTGGGTGGCCCAGGGGCCCTAGGGGCCCAACAACCACAAGAACCAAAAGCCAGACAAACGTCCCTTTACGACACATCGCGTACAATATAGGTTCAAACATATACCGTACGGTTATTACTGATGATTTCAAGAAAATAAAGGGTATATTCCGTACCACCTAATCCCGATGCCTCGCGGCAGAAAAGGTCATTTTTGCTGGTACACCCATTCAATGTGGGTTCAATTATTGTTTTTGGAATTATAAAAGCGGTCAATTTCGTATAATTATCGCTGGAAAAAACCTGAAATTTTGATGTTGAACCGGATATTCGAATCAAATAATATCGATTTATCAGTAAAATTGAAGACTTAGAAGGACATTAAATTCCAAGACCGAAAAGAAAAAAAAAAAAAATCGTTACGAGTTTTAACCTCATTTGCAGTCGATACGTAAAAATTGTTTTTGATGTTAATGCACATGAAAAGACGAAACAGCAGAAGAGTCAACAATGTGTTTCTTCTACCTACGACTATATGATACGTATAAAATTTTTATGAACATCCTATTATTTTTAACGAAGGGAAAACCCCCGAAGTATTATAAAAATGGTGATTTACCCAGTCTCAGTTATCCTCTGCATACAATTTGCAATAAAACTTTTTGGCTCGCTTTTACTTTGCAGAGGGTGGAAGGCTGGAGAAAGAGGTCCAATACGCGAGCGAGGCTCTCGGCGAGGCTGCAGCCTCGACGCATCAGCTCGTGATCCAGACCCCGAAGCACGCGGGAGCAAATATCCTACATTCGAGTGCTCTGAAGGAACATTTGACCGCCCTCAGAGCCGCGACTCAAGTCACCGTCCAGTTGTTCGATACGTAAGTTTCCTTTTTTTCCCCTTTCTTGTACCGTCCTATAGTTATGTCCGTTTCGTTAGTGTCAAGACTTAATTTTTTTCAAAATGTACACCTCAAGTTTTACGTGATGCAATTATTAATATTATTAATATTATTATAACATCTTTTCTCCTGTTTTCTGTTCAATTTTTTTATTTTTGTAATTTAGCGTAACATACGGATAAATTTTCGATTCTTCTTCTTTCTTTTCGCTCGACATACAGAGAGATAAGAAAGAAATTGAAGAGTATAAAGTGAAACTAAATAAAAGCAATAAAAAAAATCCACATCCTGGTTGGCCAACAATCCAACGAGCATTCTCGAGCGTCGAGCGATGGAGTACTGAGATGCATTTTTAAAAGTTGTACACTATGCCCGTGGATGCGGATGAATCCCGAATATACAACATCTTCACCCCCTTCGAATATGTGTCGCGTATATTGCATAGAAGGTATACCTACACACCGCTAAACGTTACATAACTTTCATAATGCACTGGTGTGTGTGTATAAGTTGCCAGAAAGATCATATCTTCGTTTGTGCCATCCACACCTGTATGCATACTTAATTAGCAACAACTCCACCATAAGAATTAACGGCGTTGCTACGCTGTGCGCTCGCATAGCTCAACCCCAGAGTTCATACGGGATTTGCCTAAAGCATGAAACTTCTTTCATGTAAAGACAATAAACTGGACAAATTTTAAAAGAAAAAAAAAAAAAAAAACAATCATAACTATCATAGATCATTATACGCGAAAGACATACAATTAAAATGATATATGTAGAAAAATACACTGTTGAAATTAGTTTTCGTGTTTCTAAACGCTACGATATTATATTTCTTTTTTTTCTTTCTTTCTCCAAGTTAGAGAGAATTAAGAACTTTGTTTATACGGATGCGCAATTACGGAATATCGTCGAGATTATTTTTGCTATCCATATGTAATGAGCTTGAAATAATTTTCTGTACGATAAAAGCGAGAAGAAAAAAAGATAAACAACACTTCTAATCGACCTATTACCAAAAATTACTTTTCGAGGGATACTCATTGGTTCAGAAATTTGATAATTTCCAACCAAAAACCGGCTACCAGACCAAAAAAGAAAAACAGATCGCACGCAATTTATAACATGTAATAACGCATGAGATTTAGATGCGTGTAGTCTAGCCTCACGTTATATTCTTTGTTTCTAGGTCCTGGCGCCTGAAAGACATGTGTTACGCGCCGAGCGTGCCCAATTACGACATGCACTATGTCGACCAGGTATGTAATTTTATCTACGCTTATAATCGTACTACGTCGATGTGCGTAAAATTATGAAATTCTCAGCAACGAATAGACGTAAAAAAAACAATATTTTTATTATTTGACGGATACTCTACAGGGATTTCAATGATTTCCCAAAGGATTTAAAAAATGTTTGAACAAATTGCAAAACACGATTGCAAAACGTTTCACATCAATCAAGATGATTTTTTGATCGGAGGAGCGTAAAAAAAAAAAAGATTTCAAAAAAAACAGTCAAAAGCCTGCCTACAAAAGTCGAGGGTAAGTTAGGTATAAGAAGAAATTTTGCGCAATTCAATGTCACATTGTCAAAACGTAACGTCTCATGATACGTACGCACATTACGAGATTCGTTGAACACAAAAACCATGCCAAAATGAATCAATAACCAAATCCGCTCGAAGTCCACGCTCAACGGTTTAATCTGCACGTTCTAACCCAAACACACCGAAGCGTTCATAAAAATGTACGACATATCGTACGTATGTAGACACAAGCGGGATATCTATATAGACTGTAAATACGTCTGGGACAGACGATTTACGATCGGTATATCGTAGCCCGAAGGTACAAGACATATAGGGTATAATACGCATTATGGTGGGGTCTGTGTAAGCCCATCAAGTGGTTCGCGGCACGGCGATGAAGAGACGGGAAGAGAAGGGCATGGAAGAGAAAGGGGGCAGAGAGAGTCTGACGGCGGCGGCGGCGGCGGCAAGACGACCAGCGGACGAAGGAACGAACGAGCAGCCAGCCACTACTAAATAAGCGGCGAGGCAATTAGCCTCGCATAATGACGGGGTGCGCCTGGCTCCGTCTTCCTCGTCTTCCTCCTCGTCTTTGGCGCAGGCACCGGCCGCGGGTTCTCTTCCTGTGCCCATCTCCATCCCCATCCCCCTCGCTCCCTACCGCCACCCATCACCTCTTCAACCAATGTCCTCTTACACCGGGTCGTCGCGGCGTGTGGTCTTCTTCGGGTCGTCGGCGCGGACCCTCGTCGTTACGTACGCAAATGCGAGCGCAATAAATGCCCTTCGGGTAGTATCGCAGCCCGTTGAGCTGCTGATGCCGATGCCGATGCCGATGCCGACCGATTACGTCCCGTGCTTGTATAATATTATACGAGTATAGAGTAGATTATGGTTGCGTATGTCGGTGCAATGTGCCGCAGCAGGTATACACACTCTGAGAGAATACTCGAGGATGTTACAGTACGTCCGTGCAGGTCTTCGTCAACCATCTATTTACGTCGAATACAACTTATTCGTCCAACCCGCAACCGCTACTCCAGCAGTTCTGATCGACTACGATCACTCCCACTTCGACGGCATAACGTGTATGGATGTTTTGGTCTTTGAGTGGAATTATGGAAGATTTTAAACCACCGATTTCTCGTGCTCAAATTACAAGCGGTGGACCACTGATCGGGAAAATCCGGGTAAAGTAATGTGGAACGAGAAAGAATCGAGCCGTTCGTTATCCAATGGACTCGTATTGTATTGTGCGTTATTAATGGGTACGAGCAAAGTATCCTTGACGACGACGACGCGCAGCTTCGTACGGCAACCGGTATCTGCAGGAAATATGACGTTGCCCCGCGACCACAATCTGCATATCTCGCAGGCTACTGTAAAATCCGGTTGCGTGCGCGCACGCGCCCACCATCTTCAAACCTACCCATCCAATTATCTTCTACCCCTACCGGTAATCGTTTTATACTTGATACTGCTGTCGGACATCGGAAAGCAAATACCTACTTGTGCTCTGAAGTATGCAGTTAATACGTTACACGCCTTCGATTTGTTCAACGAGCGGAGCGATTCGGTCAGTTTTAAGGGACTTTTTCCATTCACCAATTGTGAGGTTGGATTCATTTCATCCTTTTTCTATCCATTTCGATTTCCTTGCTTCTTTCGTTTTTCGACTCTCCGTAAAAGCAAGACATGTTTTTGTATACATTCGTATCTAAATATTCTTGCCATTTTTAGGTAAATAATTTCCATTCCTTTTTTTCTACGAAGATTGTTTTTCTATTTCTGTGTTTAGTCTGGCCTGCCAACCTAGGTCTTTCTCATCTCTCTCAATTCTAAAGTAAATAACAATGAAGAAAAACCGTGTACAAGCCTGACATTCATTTGACATCCGGATAGCACAATTTATCACCTTAATTATTCCGCACTGTTCTGGAAGAGGCCAGGACTGAGGTGGAAGGGAAAGAAGTGAAGAAGGGAGGGTGCAGACCTCTTCGAATCTCTACCGCTGTTTAAAATTCTTCCGAGAAGTAGGAAACTTAATCTGCTATAATCTTTCCTGCGCAAGTTGGGGGAAGGGGAAAGGAAAAGGGCGGGATGAGGTGTAGAAAGAGAAGACAAGAGAGGAGAAAACTATACGGAGTGATTTTGTTGCCGAAGGACTAAAGGTAGATGAGGAAGGAAGGGAGAGGGGAATATAAGGACAGAAGGCGAGGCGAAGTAGGGCGCAAGGTTCGTCCTATTCTAAGAAAGCTCGTTTCTCCGCGATCCTCTATACAAGTATATTATACCTAACCGCGTGTTAGTTTCTGCCTCCTCAACTATAAACGGACCCTGCGCAAGAGAGGAGGCGAGGTCGCCTTGGGATTTAAAGAGAGAGAGAGAGAGAGACAGAGGAAATATTTTTCGCAATTTCTGTAACCGGATCCAACAATTCAACCGGCTTCTTGAATTTTTTCAGATATTCGAGAACATCATACCGTGCGCGATAATCACGCCCTTGGACTGTTTTTGGGAAGGTAGCAAACTCCTTGGTCCGGAGTATCCAGTTCACATACCGTAAGTTTTATTTATTTTTTTTTCTTCGTACGTTGAGAATTAAATTTAAACTTGAATTTGAGTTGTGAGAAAGAACGTTGCGAGTGAACGAATGATCCGAACAAAGACGTTTGAATTGAACGAATAAATTATACTGTATATGGAGTGAAATTAAATGTGATTCCTTCATGAGAAATTCTAACAAGTGAATTGCAAGGATCGAACTCACACGTAACTTGGCATTTGAACAGGCACAGTAAAACCGGGGTTCAATGGACGAATTTAAACCCCACCGAGATGCTGGAACAGATGAAAAAACTTCCGTTCGTATTCTCCTTCAAGACTCTCGAGGACTACATGAAACGGTCAGGGATAACGAACGGGTACCAGAGCAAACCGTGTCTCGACCCCACGGACAAGGACTGTCCCGAAACTGCCCCGAACAAAAAGTCACAACAGGTAGGTTTAACCCTGATATTTATAAAAAGGTCCCGATCACCGTTGAGATGTAAATATATTTAACAGCCTTATCAGTTTATAGTTGCGAAGCGACGATTCTACCTCTCTCGTCGGACTGATTAATTTACAGTTCTGATCAATTATTCCGACGAAGAGCTAAGCGCGGAAGATAACCGCCGGGGAATACTTAACTTACATTTATAACGACCCGAAATACGTATCTGACGACGTCTGTAGAATTTTAAACGACCCGCTTTATATTCCTAACCGATAACCAAACTTGTCGGAGCTGCTGTCCCGAAGAGGAGGAAATCAATCGATGATACTTAAACACTACGGCCATACTCTGCACGTTGTTCATCTGTCGAATGACGTGGGTACGTGTGTACAATTTATACGTCGAAGATAATCAGTCGTTGGCGTCATCTTAAGAATTTAACTCAATTCATTTTATACGCCCGTGCTCATGTGACGCGATTTTTCACCCATAGAAAAAAAAACCCGCTCATTTTGTGTTGGAAGAAAATTTAAACTCCGTAAATCTGTCGACACGTCTTTACATGATCATTCGGAAGAAATATTTCTTACCATTTTATATAGCTTTATAGTTTCCATAGGATCTAATATTCGAATTGTGTGAAATAAACTAGTATGAAGATGTTTGCGCGAATCTCAAGTATCTAACAATTGTTTGTCCAAGATTCATTAATCGTTTGTCAATAAAGTAGAAAATAATTATGCAACAACGAATTTAATTATTAATTATACAACGTCACAGACCATTGGCATTAAAAAAGGGCACGTACAATAATACTTAATATCTGTAAATTCCCGTTAACAATTCAAATCGCGTATTCTTTGCATACGAAATTTCTCTTCTAGTTTGAGAAAAAAAAAAAAAAAAGATATCCCAGCGAGAAATGACAATTCAATGTTCTATCGCGTTCGCATTGCTTCTTCACCTTCGGTACTTTCGAGTCCGATCGGTTCTTCGATGATGCGACCACGTTTGTTGTAAAGAAGAAAGAAAAAAAGAAAAAGAAGTACAAAACAATCATACAAGATAAAAGAAGATTCATTCATTAGCCGACTCCGTAACGTGAAGCAACAACGACGTTTATGCATTATACATACCGCATGCGCATACGGCGGCGGGATTTTCGGTTGATATTTCCTTCGGTCCGTCAGCGGTGATCAGGCAATGCGTATGCGAGGTTGCGTGTGAGGAGCCGAGCATGCACCGGGGAGAACGATAAAATAACATTACGCCGACAGACGCGCGTCATACCACTTACCGCCTATTGTTGCTACAATGATACCTGGGCCCGGCCACCAACACCAGGGCCCATCGGCGACCGTCTCTTCGACGGACGGTAAATGCCGTCGATATTCCGCATGCAGCCCGTGAATGCCTCGGCAATCTGCTCCGGTGGTCCCGCACCGGGCGTCGTTCATTGTTGCGCTTTTGTCGTACATGCACCTCCGCCTCTGATCTATTGGTTATGTATTTATTTCTTTTATGCGTATTACGTGATGGCGATTCTCAGGTGTGCCGGGTGAATTTTAGAATATAAATCATTTCTTGGGAATTAATTATATACGTACGTAATATAATACTTTCCTGCGCAAGGAATTTTACATGCATACGTATGTAAGTGTGACTTTTTAACACCTTCCTTTTCAATTCGAACAACAAATTCTACAACCTTTTTCCAAAGATGTTTTAGACCGTTTCTTTACTTTCGGGCCGTACAGTTTTGATAGGATTTTTATTTTTATTTTTAATGTTTGCGGTTTGCGTTTACTAACGCTACGCAAAGTTTTTTATACCGAGACTAAAATTTGTTTTAAACGACTGTTCCCAAAATTTTTACATTAGAAAACGGAGATGACGGGTATTTGAAGAATATTTACAAAATTAGCCAAGGTACGGGTTTCAAAATTTAACGATGGGTCATTTTTTTACAATCTCAAATCGGTTATTTGAAGGGTTGAAAGAGAAGCGTCAAGTGTTGAAAAAATGTTCCGATTGAATCGAAGATTCTTAAGTAAACGGTCTAAATTTTATGCGAGATTAGATTTAGTCGCAGGTCGTGTACGGTAACACGGAAAGCAGTTAATTTTTCATTTCCTGAGAGTTTGAATAAATGTATGTACGAAGAATTTTCCTACCCTGGAATAAAAAAAAAAAAAGACAAGTTTCTATCAAATTTGAATCAGCCTGTACACCTCGAAGCATACGGAGACCGCGGAACTGTCAGGGTTTGGGTTAATACCCAATTCATTTGGCATGTTTTTCTTCCACGTGAAGTGTTAATCCTCTCGTCTTAGCAGCGAAGCGACATGCAAGGAGCCCGGAGATGAAAAGAGAATACAGAGAGAAAGAGAGAAGGGTGAAAGTATACCTAGTCTGCAGACGGGGCCCAGCGAGGCGGTCAGAAAACGTGACGCGGCATTCCTTAACAGTTCAGCAGTGCAGCAGCGGTTCTTTAAAACCGACCAACACACTGCAGGCCCTTTCTCGTACTTACGCTACGCAAAGATAGCTGCTGCTCGTTGTATCATCTTTGTCGTTCAATTAAATTTTTTGTTTTTTTTTTTTTCCAATTTCATGCGATACCCATTCGATTTTAAGATTGTTCAAAAAACGCGGCCAAAAATAAAGATGTAAAAATTTCATCTAAACAGTTATAAAAATCGCGAGAGCCAAGTTCAACCTATGTATAGATACCGGGACATTTGTACACGTATAATCGCATCGGCGTTTCGCGCACACTGCGGTTATTGGTACCCGTCCTCTCACCCGCGAAGGTCGCGCAAGAAAAGCCCGCGCGCACACACACATCCATATATAATACAGATATAATTTCGACATAGAAGCGATCGCGCTATAAACACGTAAACGTGCACGAGTCGCGGTTTATTTGCGTATATAATCCACGACGGTGTTTTTCTTATTATTTCCCATTTTGTTTTTTTCTATTTAAATTCTCTCTCCTCTTTTTATCCATTTCGCTTGTTTTTCACTTCAACACATTTTTCGCGAGTATATACACAGCAAAGCATAGGTGTTATAATACAACTGGTATTCGAGGTTAACGGACGAATGCATGCCTATGCCAATGTACACACGATATACACACACATAATATTGTACGTATACGCGCAGTGTTTGGTAAAGCTTTAATTCGTTTACATACGTGTACCCGATACATCCGTCGTGTCCGTACATAACTTGCGTACAATGTTTATAATCATGTGTGCCGTTCCCGTCGCGCGGCAATACGATTACGCATGTATCTCTACGCGTTGCATACACATATATGCATCTGTATATATATATATATATATATATATATATATACCTACGTACATACACCTACGTTATGCGGAGAGACTGTGAGGAAAAGAAAAAGAGATTGCGACGGGCCGTTGAGGGTGAGGGGAGGGGAGGGGAGGGATATGGGGTGAGGGGGGGGGGGGGGGGGGGGGGGGGATGACGGAGGCCCACCGCGTACGATAATCACGGTGGGATAATCGTGGGTGGCCCCGGCCCCAACCTCGGCATGCGGGTGTCGCGTGTAAGTGTGCGTGTGCGGGCGCTCACTCGGGCATCTCTTCCGTTCCGACCGGGAGACGCCGCAACGCAACGCGGTGATCTCGCGTCTTGCGTTTTGCGGCTTGCGTCTTGCGGCATGCGTCTTGTTTCACGCGACGAGACGGAGGTTGTGATATGCTGGCTCCGATCTCGACGGAGGGAGTATGCAAGGTCAAAAGTAGCCTCGTGGTACTTTATTACGTGCGCATGGGGTAGGTACATTTTAACCATACAGTTCTAAGAATGTGCGTTTATAAGTTCATGTATAGAATGAAGGCATAGCTTTGGTATGTGTTAGGTATACATACGCGATCTGTGTATAACAATGTTCGGACAGATAAAGGGTGGCTCGAAAAATAACGAGATATTTCAGGTAAAGTTGCAAAGTTGGAAACGTGATGGAACGTGATTTTTTATTTTTATCTTTCTTGAAAACCTTGTTTCGAAACTTTGGAATTTGCGGAATATCAGTAGATTGTAGCAAGTTTTCTGTTTTTTTTTTTTTTTTTTTTTTTTCTACAAGAATATATCGCTACGTTAACGTTGCAAAGTCAATAAATTTGTATTATTTATTTTCATATGGACACTATACCGAAACAAACTTGGATAGATTGGTTTCTAAGGGAAGGATTAATAATATCATCGTCTCGTATTTTCTCAAGCGGACAAAACACTATCCGCATTTACGGATGAAATCGGCACTCCGTAATTTACGTGAAATAGTGACAAGATGGTAACTTATCCTGCCTAGAAATTGCATTAACGTATTTGAGTTTAGAAGTAGAATCAGTTTCCGCTCTTTTTGTTTTTACGAGTGTTGACAAAAGTTAGAATAAAGGTAATATTCATTATTTTGTGCTTACGAGGTAACGCAATTGCTGGAAACTTACAAGCGGAAAGTATTTACAAAAATGAACACGGTGCGCCGTCGAAAACGAGTTTCAAGATAAAGATCGATCTTTGTGGAAGAACAGAAATTAATATGGATCGTTCGATAATAGAGCGAAAACCAATACGGACAATTCGCCGAATTGGTCCCGGATATTTGCGCGTGCGGATTCGCATTTCCACAAATATGAATCTAGTGAAAATTTGTTGAATCGAGGGTACCTAATATTATCATCCGGTCCGATCCGTCCGACGAGAAATGGACCATGTAGGTATATGTATATAACGGGCCCATAAAAGCGCGCTGTGAGGTCTCTTCCCTCTCCGGTTCTCTCCCCATTCCATGGCTTACCTCCGCGACCACCGCAGTCGCCGTTTCGTCATTTTCACGGACCCAACCCGACCCAACTATACCTGTATATTACCCTCCTATACCTGGTATACGAATCGGTAGGTAATATAGCTACCTATATAGTCCTCGAAAGTTTATTATGAGGTTCTCAATTCCGCCGTTAAAACATCACATTATACCTATATAGCCAGGGTATAATATAAGCACACCGGCGAGAGTGACACTTACGACCAATTGGATTGCTGCATAAATCATGAAACAGTTTTCTTAATAAGATATGACATGAATTCCTTAATGAACCGCCCTTTGTTTACTAATGAAAACGTTTATCGCCTTTGATCCTCTTTCGGAATAGAATTCTGATAGTATGTTAACCCAGAGAAGCTTCGCACACCTTTGCTGCCCAAATTTAGCCGATAACTCACAACCCGTTTCGCAAAAATAAAGCTCGACGTTGACGTTGTTTTTTTTTTTTCATCAGCCACCAGACGTAGGAGCAGAGCTGACCGGAGGCTGTTACGGATTTGCAGCGAAGTACATGCACTGGCCAGAGGAGCTCGTAGTCGGGGGAGCAAAGCACAATAAGACTGGTCACCTTACGCGGGCCGCAGCACTGCAGACCGTCGTTCAGCTAATGGGAGAGCGGGAACTCTACGAGTTTTGGGTGAACACGTACAAAGTTCATCACATCGATTGGTCCCAGGAGAAGGCGTCTATCGTTCTCGATACCTGGCAGCGGGCGTTCAGCAACGAAATAAAGAAACAACTGAAGGGAAACGGAAGCGCGCCTTACAACCTCTACGCCTTTAGCACAACCACGATGAACGACATTCTTGGAAAGTACAGCGAGATATCGGTCGTGAAAATCGTCATCGGGTGCGCGCTAATGGTGAGTTCTCTTCTACCATCTCCGCGTGGAGTAACTCCGACGTCAACGAAACCAAACGATGAGTGATCCTTATACCTTGTTCCAAAATTTTCACAGGTCCTCTACGCGGGATTGGCTCTCCTGAGGTGGAACGACCCTGTGCGCTCACAATCGGGGGTTGGAATAGCGGGTGTGATGCTGGTGTGCGCGGCGGTCGCAGCGGGTCTGGGTTTCTGCGCGCTCTTGGGCATCCCATTCAACGCGGCGACGACGCAGATCGTGCCTTTCTTGGCGCTGGGTCTTGGTGTTCACGACATGTTCCTGCTGACCCATACCTACGCGGAGTTGTCGGTTAACGAGGTGCGGAGCGGAGAACAGACGGGAATGGTGCTGAAACGTACGGGGTTGTCTGTACTCCTGACGGGGCTGAGCAACGTCTCGGCATTTTTCGCCGCGGCGATGATCCCCGTACCGGCCCTGAGGGTCTTCTCTCTGCAGGCCGCGATCCTGATCCTCTTCAACCTCGCCGCGATGCTGCTGATTTTCCCGGCGATGGTGAGCCTCGATCTTCGCCGGCGTCGATCCGGCCGCTCCGACATTTTCTGCTGTTGTCTTCCGGCCCTGAAAAGGCCCACGGTTTACTCCCCAGGCAGCACAGGCTGCAGGGGCAACGGTTGCGGAACCGCGAAGCAGACCGTGACGCGGGCGATTCCGCCCGAGCGCCGGGAGACCTGCACGCAAATACTGAGCCCGAGAAGCCACAGGAACGAGGCGTGGATCGGCGGCGACCTCAAAGGGGACGCCGAGAAGCAGCCCACCGAGGACGACTCGCTGACCGGCTGCTCAAAGGACGACTGCCTCGGATTTGGCCTCTCGCAGCTCGCCGCCCGGCATTACGCACCTTTCGTAACCCGTCCGACGACCAAGGTCTTCGGGATGATGCTCTTCGCCGGTATTCTGGCCGGCAGCGCTTGGCAGGCGACGAGGGTCAACGATGGACTCGAGCTGACCGACCTCGTCCCCCAAAATTCGGACGAGCACGGCTTCCTCGCCGCCCAAGCGAAGCACTTCGGATTTTACAACATGTACGCGGTGACCGGACGCGACTTTGAGTACCCGAATAATCAGCGGCTCCTCTACGAGTACCACGATGCCTTCATGCGTGTCAAGAATGTCATCAAGAACGACGACGGTGGACTCCCGGAGTTCTGGCTCGGCCTTTTCAGGGACTGGTTGAAGGGACTTCAGGCGGCGTTCGACCGCGACTACAGCCGAGGGTGCGTCGTTCAGGAGGAGTGGTTCAAGAACGCGAGCGACGACGCAATCCTGGCGTATAAGTTGATGGTGCAAACCGGCCACGTTGACAACCCGATCGACAAGACGCTCATCAATCAAACGCGACTCGTCGACTCTGACGGTATTATAAATCCTAGGGCTTTTTACAACTACCTCAGCGCCTGGGCGTCGAATGACGCCTTCGCCTACGGCGCTTCTCAGGCTAACTTGAGACCGGAACCCAGGCAGTGGTTCTACACAAACGACCCCGAGCTCAAGATACCAAAGAGCATGCCTCTCACCTACGCCCAGATGCCTTTTTACCTTCACAAACTCACGGACACCGATCAGATCACCGAGCTCATCGGCAGTGTTCGCGAACTCTGCAGAAAATTCGAGGAACGTGGTCTTCCTAATTTTCCCTCCGGGATTCCATTTCTTTATTGGGAACAGTACATGGGCCTGAGAGGATGTCTCGGTATAGCGCTTCTCGCTGCCCTCGGCGCTTCCGTTGCCGTAGTTGGAGTTCTTCTTCTCAATCTATGGGCCGCTCTTCTCGTCGGCACCTCGTTGGCTGGGGTTGTTTTACAGCTACTTGGGATCATGGGACTTTGCGGTATAAAACTAAGCGCCGTTCCCGCTGTTTTACTCGTCGTGAGCGTCGGTATCGCCGTACACTTCACCGTTCACATATGTCTGGTAAGAATGATTTTCTTTCTTTATCCAAAACGCGATTCGTTTGTCGTAAGGTCACATGAACTTGACCTTCTCATTTTCAATACTGGAATTAAAGGCTGAATGCAATTTCATATTTCTTGAAACCCGAATCAGTTCCAACGAGTTTCGCTGCTTCAAAGTTAAACCTTTATTTTCACTTTTTGTAGAGTTTCGTTACGAGCATCGGCAGCAGGGACAGACGAGTCAGACTGGCCTTGGAACACATGTATGCTCCAGTGGTGCACGGTGCTCTCACGACGCTATTGGCGGTAATGATGCTCGGACTGTCTGAGTTTGACTTCATAGTGCGGTACTTTTTCCTGGTACTGGTCAGCCTCATTGGTATCGGGCTCGTGAACGGACTCTTCTTCTTCCCCATACTCCTTTCCCTGGTTGGTCCATCGCCGGAAGTCATACCCAACGATCATCCTGACAGAATATCGACACCCACGCCCCCAGCATCCCCCATTGTCAGGCGGACCAAGCCCCCGGCGCCGCCTAAACGACCCCACAAGAGCGAGAGCAATAGACTGCACGCCGAGCCTTCGCTGACCACAATCACTGAGGAACCAAATTCATGGCACAGTACTCAGGAATCGTGCATCATTGTTCAGCCAGAGCTTAAAGTCGAGACGACTTCGACGTGCGGCAATCAGGTACGGTTTGAATATCAATTTTTAACTTCGTGACGCAGAAAGCCGATTAGCTGCAATCGGAAATCAATTGCGAAAGCTCGTAAAATGATGCGTCAGTCAAAAAAGAGAACCATTGGTTGATAAATTTGGAATACACTATTTTTAATCTTTCTACTTTTTTTTTAACCAGAAAATTATAAGCTGATTTGAATACCTCCTAGAAAATACCCTTGAAAGCACACGAGTGAAAAGTAGAGATACAGATTTTGCAGTGTTGTGCGGTGAAGATTATTTCAAGGAAATAATTTTCAAGCCTTTGCCCTTCATTTAAGCACGCCAGCGGAACGAAGAATCTTAACGCATGCCTAACACGTGTGAATTTTCCTTTTTATTTGACTAACAGAACTGTGGTGGATCCGACACGAGTGGTTCTAGTCGAACGTCTCCAGTACCTTCGGCTTCTCACATCACAACTAAGGTGACAGCTACAGCTAACATAAAGGTCGAAGTCCACACGCCGTTGTCCAGTAAGTGTAATAACCCTGATTTGTGTTAATTTCGCTTATTTGAATTCGCTTTTGAGTTATCCTCTCGCTTTTCAGCCCGTATTCTATAGCAAGTGACGATTTTTTTTCTATAAAATTTTAGGTGGAGTGGACCGTGGTGAGAAATGCAGACACGGCGGTGTCGCGAGTAGCAGGCGGAGTTCGCGTTGCAGCACGAACGTTAACGGGGGGGAATCTTCCGGTTCTGAACCAGATTCTGACTCAAATGCGAACCCGACGAACACGTACAAACACTGACAAGTACCGGGACAATCGGCAACTGCTGATAAAGTACAGAGCGGAACGAAAACCTACACAAGGCTGACTAGGCTAGTTTCAACTTTTTCCTTCTCCCTGTTCCTCTTTAATACTTAATTTTCATTACAGTTTTTTAGGTCGTTTTTTTTTATTTCTTCTTCTTACCGATTAACGATCAACTTTTACTACCGTTAAGAGTACGAGAACAAGTTAAACGTACCAGAATTGTATATATAAAGTTGTCATCAAAATACACAATAGTTGTACTGTTTTGATACAAAGAAATTAAGTGATAACAGTTTGGAATTTAGACGGCGGTACGAATTTTCGGTGCTGTCCTCGGTGCATCTGGTACATTTAATTATCTCTCGATGCGTTAATAATTAATTCAAAGTATTTCGATGATTATTTTCGAGTTATAAAATGAAGAATCATGAAATGAAATCTACAAAGAGACATAAGAAAAAAAAAAGAAGATATCACGCCACTGCGTATATACTTTGGTGGTGGCAAAAGAAGAACAAACGTGTGTGCTTTTCTGCGTTTCGTACCGTGTGGATACGTGGATGCGTGCGGTTTGAGTGAAAAAAGTGTGCATGATAGAGAAAGAGAGAAGGACTAACTATGCAGTTAATTATAAGCTTGAGATTCCGTTGTTGACATTGCAGAGTATTGATTCTCCGTAAATTATCCAACTGGATCAAAAAAGGGGTAGAAAATTGAATTCTGTTTTATTTATTAAAAAGCTTCACGTTGTGCGACGTAATGAACAACAAAAGTGCATTGATGCATAGAATAAAATGAATTTAAGCGAAGTGAGGTGAAACTGAAACCCTATTTATTATTTATTTTAGTTTTTTCTTTTCCATATGGATAAGAGAAATATTTGTACAATGTACATGGATATTATACGGATATACGACGGCACGTGTACAATCTCTTAACCTAATAATTATTATTGTTATTAAGTACAGTGACTTGTAAAAATACTCAATTATTTATGCTACACTATACGTATTATTATTATTATTATTATTATTATTATTATTATTATTATTATTATCAACATTTACTTTAATTAAAAAGTCTATGGCCTAATTTAATAAAACTTACAATAATGTTAAATCAATCATACCTCTATTATTAAATTGTGTAAAAAGTTGTAATATATTTATCGCAGGTTAAAATCAAACAACCGCGTATCAATGTTTCACTCAAATCTTCCGTTGTTATTATTATCATTATTACTATTCCTATTGTTATTATCGTTATATCAATTAAAAGGGGAATAAAAAAATTGAATAACAATAATAATAATAATAATAATAATAAAATATAGTAATGATAATGGTATAGATTAGTAAGAAACGAAAATGAGGTTATATATTTTTTATTTCAAAGCAAAGTAACGCGTAGCCAGTAACGGCAGTTGTATGATGATCTTAATAACGATACCTAACCATGTTTTGTATAGGAAAGATTTAAGTGGTACGCGCTATTAGTTTTATATAAAAAGATAATAGTCAACATACCTCCCTTAAGCACTATACCTGCTCCATGACTTAATATTATTATAATGTATTGATTATGAAAAGAAAACAAAACCTAGTTATTCTTTATACGAATACCAGAGCAATTATTTCTATACTGTGTAATGCATTTTTTGTACATATGGAATAAACTAATATACTGGAAATTCCAAATTTTTCTGGTGACGTGTCACTGCTAGTAAGGTAGCAGGATACGGGGTTCAAAAAACCACAATTCGTATTAGGATTGCTGATGATTGGAAAGAGTTTATCCAGAACTCGCATGCAATCGGCATTTATCTGTGTAACCTTAGCCTATCAAAATTGAAAATTCAAGAGTTGGAACAGTTTCAGTCGCATCCAATACAGTTCTGTAGGTATAAGTCTTGTGTGTCGTTATTCCATACGTAATAAGTTGAAAGGTACAGTCAAACGCATAGGTGTTGATAACATTCAGCGTGAGGTTCTCTAATTTTACTGGCTTGCAAATCAAATCGTTTGACAGTAATGGAATAATTGCAAGCCTAAAATCTTTTATAGAGTCCCATTTAGGCCACTTATTCATCGTACAACTCTCTTCAACGTTGTCAACAGCGTTGTTTGTGGATATAATGAACGATACATTCCCACATTCCCATTTATCGCTTTTAAACGCTACGAAAGGAACTAACGGTTGTTTAAACAATTTCATAGGTCGGAACTCTGTTTTAGAAGTTCATTATTGCCGCAATTTTGTTTCGAAATGAAGAAGAAACTGTAGGTATTTTTAAAAACTCTCAAATTTCACTGAAAGAACTTTTCATTTCAGAATTTGGTGTGCAGCCGCTAATTAACATCATATCAGTTTCTGCAAAACCCTGTTTCAGGTAATTTCAGGATCGGAACTGTGATCCATGTCTATCAAGAACTGCAGAACTATATTGGATGAGACCGAAACTGATTCAACTTTCTTGAATTCTGGATTTTTATATGCCAAGTTCACATAGGTTCGCCATTTGCTGTCTTATAATTTGGAGAATGCGATCAAAAAAGTAACAATGATTCGAAAAATATCCGTATGCGAATACCTAGGAAAGATACACGATTCTGTCCTATTTCTCAGCATTCGACAAGGAAGTAAAACAGTAATTACCTGTGTGTATTGTGTGTAAGTAATAATGACGGCTGATTCTGGTAGTTGGGATTTGAACGGAATACACAGCCAACTTCACAGCTTAACGTATCACAAGTATGAATAGACGACACACTAATTTAAGCGCACTTCTTTCGCACACAAAAACATTATAAATAATCATATCCGACACGAAAAAATTCGTTGGCGGAAACGTCGCGCGGTTAACATGACTCTGAAGCTAGCCGCCGATTCGCAGAATATTCGTAAACACAATATTTCTTAGGATCGAACTACTTGAATCAACGGATAGGTTATAAAATGTCGGAAACGCCAAACCGCGGTCGATTGAAGGAGTTACTTTGTTTGTGAATCGGTAGGTCGGGACCGGTGACTAACTTCAGCGTGACGCCGTTAATTGCCAAGCCACACCGAGCCTGCTGCGCTTCATTTGTTTACGAAGCATCAAATCCCACCCAAAATCTGTTGTATATTTCACGTAATTTTTTTCAGAATCATACGAATATCCTTCGCACCCGAGAGAAATATTTGTTGTACGAAAAGTACGAGTCATTACATGAATAAAAACTATAATTCGAACTCGTCAATATCACGTGCAAAACCGATACTGCACAATTTCGACCGGTTGCAATGTGATGTCGATCGTTTAATCTCTTTTTCGATAATTGCAATAACCAACTTATGTTATAACTTATGGTGTCGATGGCATAACGGTAGAGAACTGTTACATATCTACGCTGGGCCTGAACGCATACCTGCACATAAATTCAGCCGCAATGTCCCGACGCAGTTCCAACTGACCGTTGGAATGTCAACGAGTCTCGCCAGCTAGTCTCGCACTCGAGCAGTACCGATCATCCTTTGTTATTATGCGTTGTATTACTATTCATTGGTCGTTACCGACACGTGTTACCAAAGTTACCGACTACCAACTTGAAGTTGGCCAATGATCGTTCAGCCGAGAAACACAATTACCACGAGCCGATCTTGGGTTGTAGCGTGAAACTTATACGACCACGATGTCTACGTCTTTATTCTTAAATAGCGCCATTTTGTAAGCTGATCGGTAGCGACACCTTTGGGGATGCTGAGAAATCACGTGATATCGTTGCAGCTTTGATGTGAAGACAGCTCTCTCCCAAAATGGCGTAGCCCAATGTTGACAGCGAGGTGAGGTTGTAGATACTTAACAAGTGTAATTATTTTTACGTATTTTATCGTTAAGAAAAAAATGTCAAACCGCGATCCGGATAATTTGATGAGTATGAGCGACGAGCGGTTCGATTACCTCTTCAAGATCGTTTTGATCGGTGATTGTGGTACTGGTAAAACCTGCGTCGTCCAGAGGTTTAGATCTGGGACTTTCATTGAGAGACACGGAAGCACGATCGGTGTCGATTTCTCAATGAAGACTGTCATCGTCGACGGGAAGAAAGTCAAGGTAGGCGATCTTCTTTTCGGTTGGTGTTCTCACCAACAGGGCTGAGACGACGCAATTATCCCTCGCCTAACCTCACATTCTCCCCTTTGACAGTTGCAGATTTGGGACACTGCTGGGCAAGAAAGATTTCGCACAATCACTCAGAGCTACTATAGATCAGCGAATGGTGTTGTCGTAGGTAATGCATAGTTACCAAAAATAACCAATCCTAGAAAATATCTGTCACAATTTCAGCGCCTAACTTTGTTTCCCTTCTCTCTCTCTCCATAGTTTATGACATAACAAAGCGATCCACGTTTCTCAGCCTGCAGCGATGGGTTGAAGAGGTCCGTAAATACACATCGTCTCATGTCATGTTGATTTTAGTCGGTGAGCATGTCAATTTTTTCATGTATTAATACTCCATGATAAGACATAGCTAATATTTATAAAGTTTGATCATTTTTTATATAATACTGTAATAATATTTCTAGCTGCAGTGCTGGGAATGTTGTAAGAACTTTGATAACTCGCTTTAGGTACATTGGAGTGTGTGCATTCTTGCCATCTTGTTTGTATTTTCTTCAGGGTTTAATTCCATGTGAAAATTATTAGGTAACAAATGTGACCTGGAGAGTCTGAGAGAGGTTGAGAAAGGTGAAGCTGAAGCAGTTTCCGAGTATCTGCCAGAAGTTTTACATGTTATTGAAACTTCTGCAAAAGAAAACACCAACATCGATGCGATGTTCTCATACCTGGCCTCTGAATTAAAGGTATGTATTCCAGTGTCCCATTCCTATTTCAGTAAAATCAGGAGAAAAATATTGAGTGTGATACGCTCGACACAAGAGTTCCCATAGCTCAATCAATTTTGTTATTTTTCCATAGCGACGACACGAGAATCGTCAGTTTGAGGAAATGGCAGAGGAAACAGTGAAATTGGGAGCTGGTCGTGAGTTGTCTTCCTGTTCGAGCTGTCCGTACAAAATTTTCTGATCAAAAGAAACCTGTCGGCGGTGTTTAGTCGGCTCACTAAACAATACTGTAATATTAAAATTATTTTTCAAACAGCTTTAAACGAGTTTTGAACAAAAACTCCATCCAAGCCACAAAAAATACTATTCAATAACGACAATATACACATATATATTACATATATATAACTAATATCGGACATGTAGAGCATATGTTTTAAAGAAAAATTTAACTAAAGAGGTACAAACAAAGAATGAGAGAGGTGGAGTTTCATAAAAGCTACGTATTTATTTTGAGGCATATTTTTCCTCTTCTTGTTCAACTCTATCTCTATTCGACGATATCTCTCTTATTCTATATATACTCTACATTATCTCAGTGACCTGAACAAGCTCGTAAGCCAAGTGCCTTTGACTTCCAAGGAATTGAAATGATAAGAATAATGAATAGGAATTTTTATAACAATTACTGATATATATTACCAACATCCCGATCAAACGGCAAATGTAAGTTAATGTCTTTTGTCCGACCCCCCCTAGAGATAACGCCTATTCGCACATGCGAAGCGGACGTGAAATTGCCGTTTTCATGCGCCCGCTTCACATGCACGAAAGGCGATTTTTCAAAAGGGCTCGGACAGAAATAATCGTGTGCATGACGAGAAGACGATTTCCTTCGTTTGATCACCACCCTCGCTTTGCTCAGGCAGCAAACATCACACTCGTCATCGCCTTCTTTCCACCCTTGGTACACAATGTACTATTAAAGCGTTGAAAGTACCTTATTTTTTTATCAGTAGGGACAACGTTTTTTACATCATACTGAGAATATTATTAATTTCCATACTGTAGATCTGGAAGAACCAAACAGATATTTTCAATCTGGATATTTTTCATTCTCATTCTCGTTTTTCCATATGCTTGACAATGTTTTTATTTTTATTACATCATAGATACCAAATTGAGTTTACACATTCATACAATTTTTTGTTATGATCTTATTTTTTTTTATATACCTATGAAGTAACCTGATATTAGGCAGATCCGGATTCTGGTACTATTGTATTAGAACCCGAGTGTTATGTTAACACGTTTTACCTAGACGTAAAACATTAATTTTCATACTAATTTTAATAAGAAATCTATAGTTGTATGTCGTAGGATTACCCTAATCTTATATTGATAGGCTCACATCATATGTATACTATACTTATGCAAAAAGCAATCTGACAACGAATCCCAACAAGATCTAGCCAAAGTATTTAAATACGAAGTGTATTTTTTTATATGTATTTGATTTTACAGTTCTTACCTATTATTATTAATCTTATTATCATTATTGTTAATAACAGGCATCCGCGGCGCTCTAGAAATATAATATGATTTACAATTAATTAATTCTTGTGCAGAGTAACCCGAAAGCTGAATGACAAGTGCTTTCCATATTATATTATACCAGTTCAAATAAGTCGGCCGGTGAGAGGAGGATCAGTCTTAGTTTTTAATCATTTGACAACTTGAATTTTACTGAAAATCTCACGCCACTGTCTTTCATCAAATGAACGCACAAGAAGGTTGTTGTTGTTATTCTTGTTGTTGTTGTTGTTATTAATGTACAGTGCAGTATAAATACCGGTAAACAGTGGTACTTCACAATTTTTTAATATGAATACTCATTCTGCACACATCTATAATACATATGTCTATATATATATATATATATATATATATATATGTATATAAATGTATACATACTTATAACTAACTTGTAACAATTAAAAGTTTTTCTAATATTTAATTTAATATTACCTATTATTGAAATAATGTACCATCCAGTGTGAGAAGACGAAAGAAAGCAAAATAAAAAAAATACATATTTACCTTCGAAAATTTTGTCGACAGGAACGATATAATAATAACAGTAAATAAGTATGAAAATATTAATCGTATCAATTTGTTTCGATGTATTAGCGTGAAAACGCCGGTATGTTCATGCGTATGATTAATGATTATCCCGGTTAATTTATTTCACTGACAGAAAATAAGAGAAGAAAAAATAAAAATAAAAATTGTAATTACGTTCACACATTGACGATAAGGGAAATGTTCCGATGAATCATCAATACTTTTGACGCATAGTATTTTTCTGAATTTTGACGTACTCGTACTTAATTTGTTTCTATTTACGGGTTACTTATATTATGCATAGGTGTGGATTGTATTTGTAGTGGGAAATGTCACAAAGGCAGAATGAATATTAAACTTGTATTTATTATTATCATAAATTAATGAATTATCAATGTTGTTGTTGTTGTTGTTGTTATTATTATTATTAATGTTATTATTTTTTATCATTTTTATTATATTATTATCATAATTAACTAATTTGATAATCATTAATGAAATTGACAGATACAGTCTTCATACAACGCTTGCTCCCTTGCAGCTTTGCAAATATATATTCAAATAAAATACGGAATCAGTCGTCCTATCATTAGGGTACTATATAATGTATTATACGTATAACTTGTAATATACAATCCTATACGCCACATCATCTTTCAATTTCTCCTCAATTTCGTTATACTCTATACATGCGTTTTTGTTATTTAAAAATTTTTCTTCCAAATTGAATTAACAACTTATATATCGTACGCGCGCAGTATAGCCGCGGTGTGTTAAATCATTTCACTTACTCAGGCATACATATACCTATATGCGTGTCCATGTATGCATGTATGTACGTACGGTGTATATATGTATAATATTCCCTAGCTTTAATAAATTATTAACTTAAGCTGTATATTATACGGTTCTTCCTCACCGCGTATCTAGCTATCTATATACACTAATAACGGTCATTCAATATTGAGATGTAATACCCTATACTATAACGAATTGTAGTATACATACCGAGTGTTCCGTTAGTTAATCAATCCACCTACAATATAAATGAAAAACAAGAAGAACACGTGATTCTATGTATTTGTAAGTTGGATGAAGAGATGATTTTAAAATTTCCAAGACACCTTCGTTTTTAGAAAATTCACTAGCGCGAAATTTCCGCGACGGTGATGAAAATTTCAACAGAAACGCAACAAAACTCAATTCATCAGCTTTGCATCGAACGAAATTGTACACCTTTTACGGGAGTTAAATTTTTCGTATGTTTACTATTATAATTGTACACACATTGTAATGTAGGCCAGGGACGAACAACTGTAAATAAAGTATTGAACTTTGTAATCGGTGGCAGTGGTTGCTCAAAAATATTCATCTCAACGCTGTCGCCTTGCGGTTAACATATTTGTCGAAGCGTTATTATCCAAGAGATTGTTGAGGTTGTTCGGTAAATTTCTGGGCGGAGGTTCGGGTCACCAAGCCTCTGTGTATCGAACATCGAATTCCTGAAGAGCCGGCAATCGCTTCTTCAACGATTCGAAGGTTTGGGCCGACAGTTTGGTGCTGTTCAAGTTCAACTTCCTCAGACTCGTTAGCGCTGGAAGGTGAAATTGACGGAGAATTATAACCACGTAATGACGGTTTAACATCGACGCGTCATCCGGCCGTTTTAAGCAGCCTTGAAACTTACAGGCAAGGGTGGAAATTCCCTTGTCGGAAACCGGCGTCTCGCACAAGTTCAACACCTGCAGCTTCTGGAGGTGTTCGCTGATCATTTGTAGGCCGGCATCGCCGAACTGCGTTGCCCACAAGTTGAGATATCTCAAGGCCGGTAGCTTTATCAACTGTTCGGCACAGGCCGAAGTCACAGACGTGAAAGCCAGGCTCAAACACTCCAAATTTCCTAGAGCACCTCCGCCCAGAAGAAGAGCGACGTCGGCGTCAGTCGCTCGAACAGGCAGCGTCAGCTTCTTGGGTCCCCCTTTTTGTTGCTACCATTTCGGGATAAACATTTGATGAGGTGAGAACGTAGAGTCACATAAGTTTGATAATGTGAAAACGCGGAAGGAACGAGGGAGAAAGTTGAGATGATTAATACGAGGAGAGGCTCACCAACTCCTGCAGGTTTCTCTGCCGCTGACAAAGTGCGGCGTACTTTGTTCTTCCCGAAGCTGTGGATTGCAGGGCGGAAACTACTTGCAGTCTGGCTTCCTCGTTCGGGAGCAACCTCCACTCCAACATCAGACACAATGCCTCTTGAGCCGCGTCGCATCCTCTGACTCCTAGGAGGATACAAGCGCCTCCGGCCTGTTTCATGAGTGATCCAACAAATTTCTTCCTCCGACAGCAACACTCGAACAGCGTCGTTAGCTGCATTTTGCAAAAATTTTTATCGGTTACTGTATAGAAACTTCTAACTGTACTATGAACAAGCAGGTAAACCGTCGACGTTAACTCAGCTGTAAATTTTATAAAATAAATAATAAATAATAAATTTTAGTAGCCAATGGTCAAGAATCCTCGTAAGTTACCTTACCATTCAAGTTTACCGTCAATATACGATTCTCACTTTTCATCAAGGTACCACATATTTCTTTTATAGGTAATAATATTTGCTTGACGTTTTTTTTTTATTTTGTTTTGTTTTGTTTTATTTTTTCTGTATGGGATTTCAGAATTTTTCTCCAGGTACCCAGCTGTATCGTATAAAAAAAAAGCATACCGTTTATATGCGTATCATATCATTTAACGACGTCATAACACAAGGCCAGAATATTCGATTGAATAACGGATTTTACCGCGGGCGGAAGCACATGGATGAAAAGAACCTGCGGTTTCGTCATCCGCGTCACTCCGGCGTTACAAAGAGACTTTTATCATACTACGCTGTCCAAATTTTTTCCTTTCCGTTTAAACGTACATCGTATGATAAATCGTCTCGGTTGGTATTAAGTACGCGTTGCAATATGTCTGCAGCCTGCTGCAGTCGGCGGTCTTATCAATGATTGAGGATTGATTAACGAGCCATTATCATCATCAGTTCCCGTTGTTATTATTATTGCCCCGTTATCACTACCGCATATTACACACGTGTGTACACACCTATAACGCTTTCGATGCTTAATATGCGCGCCATACTTTATCCCTTATCTCGAAACAACGAATTATATCCAAGTATCGGTTAGTCTCGCGTATCGATCAGACAACGAACCGAACCGGGATAGGCAAACGCCGGATCTTATCTCCGTTTACAAAAAAACGACTAAATGATGTTAACTATCACAAACGACGCAAAATCCCTCCTCCGATAAAGTCGTAAAAATCCTTCGTTGTATACCATTTCTCCAAAAAGCTGCCCTTGATCCGGACAAGCGGGGCTCGCTGGAGCCGCGATGTGGATCCATCCGGGTCTCGGTTCTCGTACCGGAAGTAAGCATCGGTGAACTGAACACCTCGGGTCCTTGGCGAGGCGTCCGGCGACGCCGACCAGCAATGACAATTGGACAGCTTTGTCGGCCAGAGCTTCTTCGGGGAACGGAACCGGCTGCAAAAGACCGCCGAGTCCAGGCCGCCAATCAGCGTACTCCGATCTGCGAAGGATTTCCGATTAATGAGACGGTTTTTCCTCCCGGATTATGATCGAGATCCTGCGATCGAAAATCTGGTTGTACGCTCCGCTTCCAAAATTGTAATATCATACTCACGCAACGTTCAAGAGGAGAAGATAACACTGGAGAGGAGGCAATGACGAGGCTGGCTGTTCATCTGCAGACGAAGAATGACGCGCGACCTCGAATCTGTAACACACATGCCCCCCAACACGCGTCAGTTTATTTTAAACATTTTTGTTCGACTAGACTCTGTACCGATTCTTGATAAATCAACCGACTGAGACCGAAGCACGATGATCCTGTTATACAGGGTAAACATCGTTTTTTTTTCAATTATACATACGCATATACCTATACCGGATGTTTGCGCAGTATATCACCTGTATTTCTATGCACGACTAGGTATATATAACATTGACCACATGAGGTATGCTTTGAATGTATGTATATTTGATAAGGTTTTTAGGAAGAACCGCTGTAAATGGAAAGATAGCTCTGAAAACATACGTAGATCATTGAAGCACACAATTGCTCGCGGAGAAAAATATTTACCCTCAGCTTCGCAGAATCTTGATAAGTTTTTTATTTTTTCATCCATAGACAAATCTAACTCTTCGCTATACATACCTATATGTATGTGTATGTAATTATAGGAACAGATTTCACAAAACATCGTATTGATATAACGAACGTTGTATTGTACATTTACTATAACACAAACTAGTTGAAGTTGATTTTCGATGAGAGCTAAAAACAATATGGCAGCCAAGTCGGGTTCAAGAAATATTCAGAGGACCCTTCCATGAAAATTCGACCATTCCCATTAGACAAGGATTCTTTCTTAAAATAAATACAAAAAAAAAAAACAAAAAAAAAAACAAAGATGGCTCGAAATATGACAGGTTTTAAGTTGAACGAAGTCAAACCGATGGACCAAGTTCGATGAAAATCGGTTGAACCGTTATTGAGAAGCTATAGGACAAAGAGTTTTACATCTTTGGATTATACCAACAGCTTATTGTTAGCAACACTTGACCCGATTGAGCTCAAAATCAAATCAAGTTCTGAGTCACGCAATTGACTGCCTCGGTTGAAAATAGAGTAATAAGAATCCTTCGATTCGTTGGCGACATATCGTTAGAAGAGAGAAAGAGAGAGAGAGAGAGAGAGAGAGAGAGAAAGAACAACTTCATCGCACACCTAAACATCCATGTGGAAATGGCCGGAGGGTGATTCTCGAGACCTCAAAACGTCGAGATCAAGTAAAAATACTGAATTTTTCATTTCCGCAGTGATTATAGCAACTTCTGCTCTCTGCTCATACGCTCTGCAATTCCGGACTGATCGTGAGGAGAACAAGCGGCTTCCAGACTGGCCATTTGCCAGCCCTAAGAACGTCCCGTTCTCACAATGCAGGTTCCAAGTTTATAGAGAGAAAAAAAAAAGGAACAATATCCAATTCGAATTTTGAACTACAAATTCAGATTTGTGATTAACGCTTTTAAAGCCCTCGGAAAAAACCTCCACTTAGCAATCTCTACCAAGGTCGGTATATTTTTAGACTTTTTTTTTACCATATTGGATCGCCATTTTCGATCTTACAATCTGGATTGAGATTCGTATTTTTAGTTGTTTTTTTTTTCAGATTATTGAATACGCCACATTTAAATTTTTCAAATCTGACCTCAGACTCCTGATAAGCGACCCAAAAAAAATCCATTCGTCCACTCTCAAGATATCATCATTTTAATTGATTTTTTTTTTGTAATGCTGTTATTTAAATAATTAAAAAATTACCGAACCGATCAAAGCAAAAATCTACTTAGTTCTGAGTTTGGAAAAGCCGCGCCAATTGAGACCAAAATCATTGAAATCCGGTAACTCGTTTTCGACATTTCGTCGGATAAAAAAATTGATCACATACATACATGCGTCCATACATAGATACACACACACAGAATCAGACATCCGTTCGAAAATGGTTTGGGTGGCAATTCTCGAGACCTCGAAACGTCGAGATCCATTAAAAAATTCAACTCTCAATTTTCCAGTTGATTAGAACAACATCCTTTTTTCGTCTGAAAACAGAGAAACGGGAATTTGGAAAAGGCCACCAGCTCACCTGTGAAATATGGCAGCGACGCAAATCGACACTAAATTCGGAAGTACCCTTGGATGAGGACAGTCGCTTCCGGGTCCGTGAACGGAGGCAATGTAGTCCCTGATCGCCTGTTCGCCGTCGTTGTTTTCGTAGAGAGCGGCGACGAAGACTTGAAGGAGCTTCCGCATGTCGGGCGACTTGCCGAAGTCGACGGTGTGCTTGAGGCACCTTGTTATGGCCGGGGCGAGAGCCGCGACGAGAGGAGACCTCGGGTGGAGTTGGGCCAGCCTTGCCAAAGCTCTTGCAAGCGTCGGTGGCGGCGCGACTTTTTCCAAAAGCGGTGCCGCCACGGCCAGAACAGCCTCGGCCCAATTTCTCCCACCCCTGCCGTCGCAGCGGGCCGCGCCGCCCTTTCCGCTCTTCGAATCGGCCGCTTCCGGTTCCTCCAGGAGTCTGGCTACCGCCTCGAGCGGCGCCCCGGCGACCCTTTCGTCCTGCAGGGGAGTCCACAGGGCGAAATCTACCATCGCTTTGAGCTCTCGAAGCACGACCTCCTCCCTGGTGCTCACCGAGACCAAGTGTTGGTACTTGAAGATGCTCTTCTGCAATAGAACAGGGTTAAAAATTTCGGGTGCTTTTCGTTAATTAGGCGAAATTGAAATGGAGGGCCAATGAAAATTACACGTCAACTTTTCTTCATTCAGGGAATATACGTTTTTGATAGGTTAGCTGGTGGTATGAAGCAAAATACACGAAGATATCGAATAAATTTAATTATTTAAATATTATAGGGTAAATCTAGGGTGAGGAGGTCCAAATTTAAGAAAAAAACACCTCGCGTAATTAATGGACACCCCCTTAGCTCACACGTGCTTTTGGTATAAGATTTTTCTTCTGCAGTGTCATTCTTATTTACTTGTATGTACGAAAAATCATCGAAGTGCCGACGAACCGTGAGCTAACTGTCATGCTTTTGTACCAATCATCGTTACTTCGCAAACCATCGGCTGGTGGTTTGCGAAATTTCGGTTGAAAAGCACGCGTGCCGAGTATAATGTGTTACATAGACCAAAGGATGGATGGATGGTCTGTTTCACGAGTCTGCAAACATGTTTACAGCCACGTACGAATGTGCGAAGAATTGTACATCGTGTTGATGGGATTTATGATAAATGGAAAGACGGATATTTTTTTCCGGATAACTGATACGTGCATCCTGATCATTCGCATTGCGATTACCCGTTTTTGAACCTTTTGATGGCGCCGGATCCGCGTCAATTTTTACGCTAATCGTAAGTCAGAATTAATACTTGTTATTGGTTTGTATATATGATATAAATTTACAGCGTAGATATATGCATGACACACTATTCAAGAACGTGTAAATAACGAAAAATATATCATCGAATTATGTGACTCCAGGAGTCGAATGTTCGACACGTGGACTACTGCCTGTAACTCCATCTTTAAAGTATCTGTGTAAATACCTAAAATATTTGCATCATTCACCTGCGAAGTCCATCGCACCGTATTAATACTCGTTAAACATTCCTGTATACCTATAATTTATTATAGGCACGTATGGGCTCAAACATTTGTCCCTGATTCATTGTCAGGTGTAGTGCGAATGTATATGCCTTGTACCTTGTACCTTGTACCTAGACAATACAAACGAATTTTTACATCCAATGAGAAATTTTTCGCCCAAACATTTTATCCGACAATATTTCGCGCTCTTCCCAATCGTTATTCCAATCCAGACCATAAACTGAAGCAGATTCGCCGATAACGAAATTACCTTCCAGATAAATTATAGTGCAATTCCCATAACGCAAACGTATTAAGCGTCGGAATGACGGGCGTAAATTTTTAACGGTCTAACAATACGGCTCATTCATGCTGCAGTTTATTCTTAGGCTATGGAAAAAAGTGCACCGGAGATACTTTTGGTATCGATGTTCGCTTTATTGCTTATCTATAATTACAATAAAACGTACGAATTTAGAGATAATCGAGGTAGAGTTACAAGAAGTCTGATAGAAGAAGGACTGATAATAATACTAGACTGTTGCATTGAAAAAATAAGTTACGGTATTTTCAAATCGTTATATTGAATCTTGCAACGGACTCGAATAACTAAAACTAGTGCATTTGTAGAAAAATTATTGCCATTTAATTCGATACGCGTTATTATTACGAATATTAACTTTTCACACATTTCTTGATTTCAGAATTATTTTTACAAAACTTATCATTTATTCCCAAAACATTACATATCTCACCCAAGTCGATCAGACGTGAAGTTACACGTAGGTAGGTACTGACGTAGATACGCGGTTAAATTAACTGAATTTTCAATATATTCCATAGATTTTGTCGGCGGACGAAAAGAAAAAACCAGCTACAATGTCACCGTGCATTTAAGATCTCAGGGGGTTTTGCGCAGTTTAAAAATCTGCGGTACCAGCGATAATGGACATAAAATATATCGCATACGCACCTTCCATAGTATGGAATGGTACCACTGATCCCTCGTGTAAGCGTTACCAGCCTGCAAGAGAAGCGATCCGTCCGGTAAGACGATACGGAGGCAGTACTTATAGGTCGGATCCCATCTCGCGACAGCGTAAACCTCAGACATGCTGCTGTATGGTACCGGATGTTGAAGAAATCCCGTGAGCTGGAACAGAGAGGTAAAAAAATATTATACAAAAAAAACGACGAAACGAGACCGCTGTTTGCGTACGATAGCCAATGCTCGGGGTTTACCTGTCAACTATAATTTTAAGACGTGAGAGACGTTGAAAAGAAATTTTTCCCGTGAAATTCTTCTCCAAGACTTGTATTGTTATTACACCTACAACGTAAGTATGCGCAGATAACTATTTTTGCATTATAACCCGATGAACCTACGCATATTCACATGTTCGCTGAATTGAGACGAAAGTGTAACAGCTCGAGATGCGTGAAATGGAATCCTGGAAGCGAATTGAAATACAGACTGTTTGTTATTTACCAATTTCTATACATCCTCCCCCACCCCCGACGCCAATCGACCTAAACATTGTGGAGGGACTAAAACTATCGAACGAAAATCGATAACCAATGTTACCAGTTCAATGGGTAAAACGATTCTATAACGTTTCGACGAGATTGCTTTATTGTTTCTTCCACACAGCGTTCGTCGTTATTAGTTTATTGTTATTGTTGTTGTTGTTATATTATTTGAAAGGAATTACTTGGAGAGAGAAATATTTCATCGAATTATTGTATATATATATATATGTATATATATACAGAATCTTGTTTCGATTGTATATTTACGCAAGTTATTTGCCGAGGTAAAGATTAACATAAATTAACAACATGTTTCGTCGTACTGAGCATAATTTTCCGAGTAATATATCAACGTTTTTAAAGTATAATAATTTCGACCTGATTTTCATCTCGATCACTGCATTTAATCACCCCGCCGGGGTGAACGAAAGTTATAATTTTATCGTTGGTCAAACAGAATTCGCGATGAGGAAGTAACCAGGTGTTAATTTCCTGGAATGAAATGACGTCTGTTGAACGATGAGAAAATACCTTACCCGATGTGAGACTCCGCATCATTCCTCGAAACCTGTTTACTTTATCTGGAATTGGTAATTTTACTCGTCTGCAAATTAAGAGATATGAAAGCAAACAAAATAATACAGCAAGCAACGATCACTAATTCCTTTCTCCGCAATACGCGGCTCAACGGAATGTTTAGAATTTCAATACGTTTAACCGATGCATTTTCCTCGTTTTAGGTGTAACCTAGATGTTCTCATTTTTCAGTCTATTCGGTCATCTGAAACAATTTCAAATCGTCGGTAAATTGAACAGCAGTTGTATCCTTTTTTTTTTTTTTTCTATTTTCGCCGATAGATTACCGAATTAAAAGACGCAGAAAATGTGGCCGTGACTCGTTGCAGCCCTGTCATTTGATTGTCCCAGTATAATCCATACGAGGGCGACTAATGTCAGTCTATTCTGAACCGTGGAACACGAACCTTGGACCATTGACCAGTCGGCGAATGATAAAAAATTTCAAACAACAATTACAAATTAATATTGATTACGCGATCGCTTATCAAATATATAAGTATAATACACGCATAAAGAAAAAATTGAGATAAATGATGAAAACATGACATGGTATAAACGATAATTATCCGCGTTCTCAGATTTCCAAAAATTTACTGACGCGGACAAACGGCTAGTATCATGTACATTCCACCTATTCCCGCAATTCTGGGAAATGTTTCTAAATATTAGGGACTTGTTGAGCTTCACATTTTTTACAGTGAATTTATGTTCGTTGAAATACGTGTACGTCAATACAGGCGAACGTTCACGTTATCGATATCTTTTATTCAAACTGGTGTCAATTGTCGACGTGTTGACCTCAATAGAAAATCCTGAAATTCATTGTCGGGCTAAAATTCTGTTGTTCGCATGCGTTTCACAATGCAAAGAATAAAAACGAAATTTCGCGTAAGAAAATCTACAGCAAAAAAACACCTTGACCTGTCAGCGAACACTAAGACCATAATTTCTTTGATACGGTACACTGAGAGAAATTTTTATTTCCGGTTACCGCTCAGTTCTTAACTATTTCGATTTTTTACCAGAATCGGAAAATACAGTTCTAGGTAGAAAATGAAAATTAGTTTTCTAGCTGTTACCGGAAAGTCTAGTATCCGTTGCTATTCTTTCTCATTACGATCACTGTTGCTAGATTTTCTTGCAACTGTTGCGAAAATTTAATGCTTGTGCAACGATAAATTGACGTCAAAGCCTTATTTAACTAAAAAAGTAGAGTAAACCGAAAAAACTGATTTTGCGTTGCAATTACCAAAAATTATGGATCGACAATAGCGCAAAATGGTAACTTGTGCCTCGTTTTTCGTAATTCCAACAATATTCAAACAATTTTTTTAACGATACCTGTTTAACTGAATTTTTCTAGTTACTGTAACAAATGAAATTTTTCCCAGTGTATAATATAATATATAAAGGCAACAACGTGCGGTTGCAAACACGATTAGAATCTGGTTTTTATTGCTCTTCTTCAAAACTGAACTACTCATCTAGGCCTTCGTAAAAATATTTCGTTCCCGCGATAGGTATAATAACGTAGGTAATTTCCCAGAGGTTCACGTTTACGTTTGCACGGTTAAAAATATACTCACCGTAAGTAAATATCACTGTAATACCTATAACGTACATCTCATCGCTTCGGTGAAACGACCATTGTCCAAGAACGACAATTTCTGATAACCCGAATCACCCGATCCGACCATAACAGCCAACGGTGAGGGTCTACGTCATCGGGCCGAATTTTTTTCTGCGAAAACTCTCGATCAACGTCGGTTCGATATAACTTATTCTTCAAGTTTTCCCCTTCGTGAGCACAATATCCGGCATACACGTTTCTCTTTTCGGTAGACACCGTCTATCTTTTTAATTCAGAGACGGTAATAATTATTAGCATATACTTATAATGCATTTAATGAGTTTAAATGAAATTCATACAAGTTCTGTAAGGTTATTTTTCGGGAATTCAAATCCCTTTCCCTTAATATAAAGCTCTATAAAAATTTTCGAATCCCCGCTACCCGTTCTCAATTTTTAGTTAAAATTTTTTCCTTCAAATTTCGTCACGGAACACACAATACTGTAAACGTCCACCGTATTCGCGGGATGAGTTTAGAATATTATATATTTTTATTTAAACTAAGACAGAAATGTTATGTACCTGATAAAATGTGCACAAATGCTGTATTATCTAAATTCAAACAACTGCAGCGTGATAATGCAACATGTTTTTTGAAAATAAAAATAAAAACTCAAATGTACAAGAAATTTGTGTTCAACACCTCTCCGATTATACGCACAAAAGTCCGTAGATAAGAATTTTTGCAACAAAAAAACCCTTCATACAAGTCGACTTCTCTCTGGAGAGGATCTTCCACAAGTGTTGCAACAAAATAAAAAAAAAAAGCAATCAATTTTTCACGCCACATTTTCAAACAGTCACGTACCGCAGTCACTCCTAATTATTGTATCTAATAAAGTTTGTTCGCAGACAGTGCGCAACCTATATGCATAAGAATACGGATACAACGGCTGCGGAATATCGGAGAAGTTCTAATGCAGCAGTCTCACTGCAATCAGAAGTAGGAGCTTTCCCGCTAGACACCTAAGTTTGAGCGATATTGCAGGTGTACAAGGTACGTACCGCAACCTACGTTGGGAAACTTTTGACCGTCATTGTACGTGCCCCTTAGGTATGTTCTAATGCGTGTAAACACACCCAACACACCGTCTAAGTCAGTGCCGAACTACGTGCAAATCGTGTACATACACGACACGCGGCATCATTGGGTATGCGGTGTATGTGTGTATACCTATCGACGCCCTGCGCCGCATCCACACACACACACACACACACACACAGAGAGAGAGAGAGCAGCATGCCTCTGTCGTGCCCACCTACACGTATATAGGTATACATATACGCACTGGCTGGCGAGATAGGAGGGAATGACGTCAGGGACGTATCTAGGCCGAGGGTTGAACGACTGGTCTAGCGGGTCGCGGTGTGCAGGAGGGCCTGCAGGGAGCCGCGTGAGGTCGGAAGAGGAGGTCGAAGGGGACTTAAACCGAGCCGCGTAAAACTGGGACGCTGTCGGGGATTCGGGGGGCGGTGATGGTGACGCGGTTTGCTGCCGCTGCTGCTGCTGCATCCCCGGGTGAATGAAAGAGCTCGATGACGTCGGTGTTCGATAAAATCATTTCAACGAAATACCTCGTCGAGTGTAAGCGGGGGTGGTGGAATCTGCATGGCGGTTGCCGGGTGAAATTTTCCCCTACATTTTATTTTCACTCCCCACCCCTGTCCGCGGCAGGTTACTTATAATGCGAATTGGAAACGAGGAGTGGTAACACGATATGACGTTCCATCTGGACTGTGTACTCTCTTCGAATTATATGCACCCACGTACGGAAACGCTGATTCGTTCCGGCGTGAGATGAGTTATAGAATCGGAGGATGGTTAGGTTCAACAATTGACGCACGTATTTACGCCGTCGATGTATTGCCGTTCGTGATCTCGTAATCACGACGATCCTATATCTCGTACGAGATTTGCTCATTGATCACCCGCGGGCCACGTGAAGATACTTGTTTCATCGGGCCTGGAAGCGTCTTCGTCGATATAACGTCGGTTTTTAACGGAGGAAACACAAGCAGATGACGCGCGGTACCGTTGTACGTAATCAATGATCGTTCGTGAAAGCGTAAAAAGTTTATCGGAAACGTGTAAGAAAATTGATTGCATAATACTGGGTGTCGGTTGAAAACTTTGCCGAGGCAATGTGAACTAGAAAATATGTAATATTCTTTGTCGGACCCTTATTGTACGTACAGCGCACAACATGGCCGCCGTACGACGCGCCTGAAATTTTTTTTCGCCCGTAGAAAAATTATCAGAAGTTGCGAGTTCTCGAACGACGCTCAATGCGAAACAGAAAGATGGCAAGAGTGGCCTAGTCATAGTTTCGCCTTCGTGGAACGCGCCTAAAAACTGAGTACACAAGTTGCGAAATTCGCGCCTCCTAGTCTGCAACGCGCGTAGCAGCCAATGGTTAACTCTTAATTGTCGAGACGGTAATTACGCAGCCTTCGCGGGTACGTTGTTGGAACAAAAGCGAACCGGGGTCAGCACATAATCGGCGTTAAGGAATTGTCGAACAAGGAGCTTCGGGCGTCTAAGTCGCCGCCCAAACACCACCCAGGGCCAGTCGCGAACCAACCGTGGCGAGAACAGCCGACACCAGCAGACGGAACAGCACAAGTCTGAGAAGCATGCTACCAGGGTCAGGCTTGACGTCAGTATTGTCGTCGACGCACGCACAGCAGTATTACCATTTGCCTTTCGTGGGCCTTCCATTGAGCCAACAAGTAGTTATCGGCGGTCTCTAATCGTAAGAGGTAACGATCCGCGGCGCTAGGATGACGCCGCGTCCCTTTTTTCCTGAGATAGCTCGTCTCGCGTGCCTCTTCTCCCGTAAATTGGAAGCCACCTTCGTGCGTACGATATTGCAAACCGGCCTCCCCGACGCAAGTACGTGACGCCGTTTCCCGGGAATGCATTTGCAGGACTTTCACAGATAGCGGGTAAAACCGCAGGTATAATCCCCGTTTTACCTGGGCCATCGACGGCCGGCAGAGCGGAAGGGGCTCGAATCTTATCGTCTGGGAATAACGAGAGGAAAACTAATTCCGAATTGCGAAACCATTGACGTCAGGAGGCTGATATTACTGGGTCGTTGCGGTCTAAACTCTACGTGCATAACCTACGACTGACCACCGTACGGATAAAAATGAAGTTGCATTTTTTCTGCCGATATTAAGCTCAAAGTTATTCGACCCAATTCGGAATTTAATCCTGCAGAGCTGGGCTATATTAGGAAAACTACGTACACTCGCGACGGAGAGAGAGAGAGAAAAGGGAAAAACAAATTGTGTGGCTATGATTAATGTCGAATGCAGCGGGACTCCGACGAATCCATTAACACGAGCGGACAGCTAATTAGTTTGAATTATTTATATATGGATAGAGCGTATAGGTGCGCCGGCTCCTGCACGCAATTGCGCTATATTTAAAATCAATTTTTTTTTTCCAAGTGAGAACAATGATTCCGATAAACGGGCGTATCGGTACACTGTAATGCTAGCACATAACTGGAAGCAATGACCGATTAAGCAGACTTCGTAAGTTTAACTTGCAATTTAAGGGAGAAAAAAAAAAATATCAAGCTTTTCATTCGGGTTAGTATTACCTGATATGCCAGTATATTGAACAAGGGGACCGGACTTACGCCTCTTCCGAAATGCAATTGAAGTTTTTTTTCACAAACCGTAAATTATGCATATTCCTGCGCTACGAATGAATCAAAGTTTGCTCTATTTCACGTCTTTCTGGCGCGCAATCACGCCCTGTTTTAAATAATTTGCTCAGAAGCTCATATCCCAACCGATATTCTCACATTTTTATTTTTACTCAACGATATCGCATTTCCTCCGCTACGACGTACAAAGAAGACACCGGGAAATTATTCGCGAACGTAAAATATAAAAATTGCAATGACGCCGATGGATTTCACACTCGTTTACCGACAAACAAACTGACGCGTGAAAAAATCTTTTCCCGAATAATTTCCGGTACTGAAGCAAGAAAATATACTGACCGTTTCAACGATGATCGATTGACGGTAAAGAAGAAAAAAAAATGATATAAAACAAAACGGAAACAATTTGTAAATTACCATTTACGTCGAGAAAAATAATTAGTATTCATTTCAGTATAGTGGTAGGATTCAAGGTAAATCTAGCGATCCGAAAGATAATAACAAGGTTTTCTCTATCAGCTTGTTTGTACGTAGACAGATTTACTGTCAGCGTTTCCTTCACGTTTTGCCTCTGCAATTGTTTCGAGAGATATTTTTTTTTTCTACTTAACCGCTTTCATTTTTGATCCACGTTTTTTTTCCCTCGCATTTAGCGCTACAATTATTTGAAATTTCGAACCGATGGACACTCAATATAAATCAACTCTCCGGTGCAAGCTGCGGGTTCTCCAATGCACGTAAATGTATTCGCAGTTTCGAAGTGTACCTTTCTTAAATGGCAATTATTTTATACCGCATATTTATGCTGCAGTCGGACTTCCGCGGTGCAGAATTCGTAATTGACTGCCGTTAGTGATCGTATACTATATAAGGAAAAATTGTACGATCGCAGATCTTTAATTGAACGATCCAAGTTGTTGGACGAGTATTGGACTTTTCGAATCAATGCAGATCATCCATAGCTAACGTATCATTGGTAATAAAAAAAAAAATACAATTTTCCATCTTTCAATGTAATTTCACAGGGTACGAAATTAGCGAGACAGCGGTTTTCTGGCAAAATTCCGAATTACATTAACGTCTGAAACTTCAACCTCAATATAATCGTAAAAGATAATTTTTATCGTAATTTACGTTGTTTCGTTCGTTATTTTTTATACGAGTACAAAGTCGACTTTTATTCTTGAGATATTTAAAAAACGGAGAAAGAAAAAAAAAATGATTTATGTGAAAACAGGCTGAACATCGTGAATGAAATTACAGCTTCAGCTGCATTGCAAAATATGACTGCGGGAAAGAGTGTATCTCTGATCGGTTTGGATGCAGAAATTTGCAGAAAAAACACCATCAAACTGGACGAAAGGGGAGGGGGGGTTCCCCGAACTATAAACAGCACTGCAATCAGTCAAGTGATAAGAGAAATATCCAAAAGACTGACGTAAAAATGTACGGTACAATCCGTGTGTATGTATAATTGTATATGCGTGTATCGCACGTTGGTTAATCAATTTATAACGTACGTTACACACCGCGGCACACCGGTATTAACCATAGAGCAAAAACGTCGCGTCGCAGCTTCGTCGACCGCGTAGTTTTTAAGTATCATTTAAACAAACAGAACATAATTACGATAATTAGCATATTATATCACACTCCAAACTCCAAAGCAGTGCTCGGTAATACGTCAGCGGTACAAGACGCCGCGGGTGTTACATGCATATATAGATATTTGATTGAGAAAGAAGAAGAGGAGAAAAAGTAGAGACAGAGAAAGAAGAAGACACACGCGGACTGAGATAAAAGCCACGTTTAATCGCCACACTCGCACACGTGTGAAACGCAAAAAATTGACGCACGTACGTGTGCGCGTGACGTATAATGTAGGTAGAAAATCGGCCTACCGTTCTCGACGAGAGGCAGGCATCGTTCAAGTAGAGATGATGGGTCTCCCACCTCCTCAGGAACTTGTTCGACAGTATCTTGCTGACCAGAGTCCTCGTGTGGTTCAAATAGCAGACCTGGATGTCGCCCTCCTCGAGGGGTTTGAAACGGGGCCCAGCCGGCCCGGGGCTCGGACTGGGACTCGAGGGTCCGCTCTGGCGTTCCAGGTTGGGGCAGGATCTGGCGGCGGGAAGACAGCTGGCCTCGAGAGTCTGGGGCTCCAGGGTGGCTCCTTGCTGCGGAAGATCCTTGTAGGATATCGGAGAGTCGACACTGGCTCGAGGAGTGCTCGCCGCCGACGAAAGCTGGGGCGAACTGGTGCTCGTTGGTTCCTGACGTATGACGCAGTTTGCGGTGAGGAAAGCGTAGTAGGCCCCGCCCCCGGGGGCCAGTCCGACACCCGGCGCGGGGCTCGAGGGGAGAGATCCTTCCTCGACGCACAGACTCTTCGCTACACCCTCGGCGGAAGCTTCCCCGAATCCGTTTTCCAACGCTGGTATATCCTGGGCCGAGGAGAAGGAGGACCTCTGCACGTGGTTAGGGTTGCCGGGCGACGGAGAGGGGGACGGAGTCGGGGACGGCGACGGAGACGGGGTCGGGGACGGTTCCCCGGTGCTCGATGTCGAGGACTCGGTTGACCTCAGTCTGAGCAAAAATCTCCTACGCCACCTGCCGCCCCCGTTCGACTTCTGGCCGTTGGGCGATAGGTGGACGGGTCGGTTCTCCTTGGGCCCCGTCGACGGGGGGTTGACGCTCAGGAACGACCCGGAATTCGGCCTCTCCGTGCCGAGGTCGGGCTCGGCGAGGTCGCCGTTGCAGGCGACGGGGGTCTCGGGGGACGATAGGGGGTCGACGTCGAGGTAGTCCGCGCGGATACCCGGAAGGGTGTCGGTGCTGCTGCTCCCCGACATGCAGGTGGCTTCCTGGTCGATGTACTTTATCGAGGATGAGCCGGAGCCCTCGCTGTTCGTCTCGGAGCCGCGTCGTCTGCTCCCGGTCGACTCGTGATCGGCGGTCGTCGGGGGACGACTGCCGGCCGCCGAGGCGTCTGGGGGGCGCTGCATCGCCGCCGATGGGCTCGCGGTCCTCGACGATTGCGCACTTCCTCGGGAACTTCCCCGAGTGAACGGGCTCTGGAAGCAAAACATTGGCACCCTCCTCTGGTCCTTCATTTGCACCGTTGCACCCTTGCTTATGCCCCGCGCCCCGCCTCCTTGGAGTCTCGAGGTCGTTAACCACCTTCGCGCGACTCACTGACCACCCTCGACTTCACGCCCCAGCCGAGGATACCGCCCCGACTATAATCCGCACCATTACAGGCGACGATGTACTCCGACTACTGGAACACCGAGATCCAAAGACGCACACCCCGGAGTTAAATTTCGGGGTGTATTCTCGACGCGTAGAATTCCGACGATACGGTACGCAGGTGGGGGCGTCAAGAGGGCGTCGCTGCTGCGTCCGTTCGATCGATGCAGGAGAGAGTCACGCCACCACGCGACGCCGATCCGTTTCTCCTATGGTTCGGGGCTTCTACTGTTCCCGATGAAGGAACGCCTGGGGCGATGCTGCAATCCGAGTTTTCGACTCCAGCCGCAGGTTTGCCGCCGACGCAAGAATCCAGGGGAAGAAGGATCGGGCGCTTCCTTCCAGGCGGTCTGCACTGGTTCGCACCAAATGTCATCAGCGTCTCCTTATTACCGTCGAGGTTTAACCCCGCGACAGGCGTCGCTGCCCCGCACAATAATCACCTCCGGAACTGCACACCCGAGTCGTAATAGGATCGGTAAAAAAAGCTCCGCCGTTCGATCGCGTTCGCAAGCACGTAAGCGCGCTGCCTCCACCGACGAAGTGTATTATATGGTACAAAGTGCCGTCTGCCTGGGCGTCGCGCGGCTACAACGCGACCATGTATCTAACGGCAAGTAGGCAAGAAGCTCGTTAAAGTAAAGAACGTTTCCCACCAGCGGCACAACATCGTCGTTGTACGCAACAGATACGGTATCTCGTTACAATCCCCGGCACGTTGGAGGTACTCCGCACTTGTCAACGTTTCGACGTACACCCGACGAATTCCGTCATCCACCGCACTATTTTTCTCTTCCACTCTTGACAGATGGATGGACGAACGGATGGACGGATAGATGGATGGATTGATGGATCGATTCTCGGGGCGGAATCCCTGCTCCAGGATTTCAATTACTCCGTCTTCCAGCTCTTCTGCGGCTCGTCCTGCGCTCGCACGCGCATGAGAAACACCTTGTTCGTGGTTTATTCGTTGTGTGGGTGGGTGTAACGGAGGTGCGCGCGTTCGCGTATCTCGAGAATCGAATCACGCGCGTCGACGCCGAGGGGTCGATTACCACCGATATACAGACTGCTCGAAGAGAATTTTCTCACACGTGCCTGTCACGACGACTGTATTCCGCCTGACGTTGTATATTTATAAACGGTCAGCGGGCGCTGCCGTCGCCGTCGCGATCGGCTAACAATCAGCTCGGCGCTCAGCTAAGCGCGCAATCAGCGACTGGGATTTTGCGGCGTGTTGATTTACGTGGAATTATTCAAATCCGACCGTTGCGTTCTAGGGTTGGAAGGGGTAATTTTTCAGCCTCCGTATCGACGGCTCTGTGTTTACTCCCTCGTGTGTTAAGAAATCCCGTCGAAGTTATCCGACCGCTTCGTTCTCTACGATGATAAAAACTCTGCGTTAGTCCGAGAAGCGACTGTTGGCTTTAAAAAGCTCACTCACTCCTGATCGATGCCGCTACACTGTTACGCAACCCGCCGATCAAGACAGCCCGGTTTAATTAGCTCGGGGTTTTGACCGATCGAGGAAAACGAGCGGCGGATCGGCTCGAATTCGCCTCGCGTAAGCCGACGACCCGAAATCTCTGAAATGCGCTACGCGGAGAGCGAGTTCTGGACCACTTTTACTGGCTCGAATATCGCTCCTCGTCCCTCGCTCTCGGTCGTAATCGAGAACCTCACGTATCGTCAGAAAATTTATAATTAGAAGCGTCGATGTATATCGCTTTTAGTGACGCAGCCGCTGCTGCTGCTGCTGCTGCTGCTGGTGCTGGTGCTGGTTTGATTTACACGAGCTTATCTCAATAGTGCTGCAACAAATATCGCCCAAGTGAAAATCAGCTTGCTCTCATCTTTTGGCTAAACGCGCAGCTGCGAAGTGGGATGATGATCAGGCCGCGCCGACGCCTGAAACCCAACTGCGCAAACCTTCGTAGCGCAACCGATAACGCGCTTATAACGTCACACCGTGCTTATACCCACGTCTGCATGTGTTTACCTCGGTGTGGGTGTGTCGATTCGTCGTAGAGAGACCATTATGCCGTCTGTACACGATGCTTATACAAGGTGTCGCCAGTTTTGAAACACGGGTTCGGTCCCCTCGTCGTGATAACGTTTTCCCTCGTACCTACCGTTTACAGGCAGCTTTGAAAACCTGCAAGCCTCAATCTCGATCTGAATTTATTCTTTTCAAATCTCGCTACATTTTTCTTCGGAGAGGCGAATAACATTTATTTCCGTATTACTGCGCGTCATTAATTTATTATAGAATTATCGGTATCACGTGCGAAACATTCGCAAAATTTGGCCGATTATATCGGGTGAAAAATTTCTTATTCACGGTTATGTAAATAAATGGATATAGAATTTTTTTGTCAGCTAATATTTGTACAAAATATCGCTAATAAATTCGATTTTCTGAAAGGTAGACTTTTCTTGATTTTCGTATAAATATTTCGACGTTTCGGTATTTTATTTCTCCTCAGAGTTATAATAAATTTCTAGACAAACTTTCATAGTAAAAAACTTTTCATTTCCGCCGAATGGAAGAAACAAAAAATAAAACGGTAATGTAAACTGAAAATACAATATTTTTATCTAACCTGAAATTCTGACGATGTGATTGAGAAGGCATTGCATGTATGGACGTGTCGAAAAAGCGAGAACATCCGTTCATATGCGTGATTGATAGCACCGACAGATAACTTTAATTTTAACTCTCCGAGCTGCACGATACTCTTACATACGCATAATAAAAATATAATACAAGCATATGTACATCAATGGTAACATAATAAAGTTTCGAATGAAATCCAATCGACAGGTTACGATTTCGTTTCAAGCTGTACGAAATCTGTCGAATCAATAACGCGGATAAATTTATATTTTCAACAAACGGTTGGAAAGTTACGATTTAGTTGGATTTTTGAATTTTTTACACCGTGAGTGAGGTCCACCATTCCTGAGGAGTGCGCTAATCCAACGCGGGCGCATGCGCTTAACTGAAATTCTCAATTTTACGCACTAGGGCTATCTTGGCGCATGCGCACTTTTCGATAACTTAATTTTACGCACGGATTTCACGCACTGTTAGTCATTGGGCTGAGTTTAAGCTGAAGTTTGCGCGTTAGGTCAAGTTTCATAAAGCCAGGCTCGTGCCTCTGAACCTCTTGATTGCCCTCGATCTAATTCTTTTAAATTATCGTATTAAATTTGTTTACTTCTCAAGTCAAACTTTCCTTCGCAGATGTTGGATGAATAACATGTGCTTATGGTGCATACTTTACACTCGTCGGAAATTGCCTACTTTCCGCACTTGTAACACAATATACTATTTCAAAAATTTGTGACTGAAACGAGACAATTGTGAGTAACTCGTGTGATTAATTTTCAACGACTGATTATCTCCTGCCGAATAAATTTTTGTTCTGAAACGGGAGTATAAAATGGTAGCAAGATTAGAAAGATTTGAAAAAAAAAGAGATCCCGAATGAATCCGAAAAATGTGCCTCTTTGATGCAGTTTATTTTCGAATCAACGACCGGCATTTGAATATTTTCAATCTTCGGGAGTTTAAATCAAACGGACCACTCGGTAGGTAGAAATACGAACCGCCACGGTGATTCTACGTCAACTGTGGTTGCGTTCACTTCCTGCTACACAACAGCGGTCCCCATGCTGTACTCCTGGTCATTTAATACCGCAGGCTGAACCAAGTGCCTAAAATTTTACGGAAAAGAAAAAAATGTGACACTAAATGGAACGAAAAAATTCGCAAATCGTTGCTCGCGCCAAAGGCGTTTATTTCAAAAGAATAATAACCATACGTCATTGAAGTCGACTGTCTGCCATTTGGTGAATTGCGGTGTTTATATATACATATTTATATATGTATATGTATATATATATATATATACGCTAATAATTCGTTCTCGTTAGAATTTTATATTATATTCTGACAATGAGTACAGTATTATTATCAAACCTATGCATATACAGCCAGGTTACACAGTCTCAAAAATTTAAAATCATACATATCAGGTATATCAAACATGTTCCAATTTACATATTCAATAGTATATGTGTACAAAATATATAATGTAGGATAATGAATGTTAATTTTATTCAATCAACACCATTATGTATCCGTGCAATTTAATCCACGGAGTGCCAGCTGATTTAGATTATTTTCAACCATCATTTGATTGTCATAAAATACTGTGAGAACTGCTTAGGATATAACATACAGAAAGAGCGTTTGTCGTAACGGTAAAAATTTAAAAATCATCCGAAACACAAACAAAAAATAATCAAGACGCGGGAAAAAAGTTTCGAAACAAAAAATAGAGAAATGAAAATTATCACATGTTGCGAAAAGTTATAATTTGCAAATTTATAAATCAATACTAATTTTATTATCGTAAAACTCGTTTACGTAATTCCAACAGATATGATCGCTGCGCGCTGGAACTTTGTTAACAGATTAATAAACAAGAATTAAAATTGCCCGCAGCCTGTCGACTGAATAAAAATTATTATCGAGTGAATAAAAAGCACCACCGAACGTGCACAGATTTAATGGATCCTCCAGGAGCAGCAGACACCTCGACATTTGTATTCGCGACGCCGCCGAAGCACGTCACAGATGCATAATATTTGATAGAATTTTGATGATCTACGCGTCGGAGAACTTGCACTCTTGAGGTAATTTGGAATTTCTGCCAACCGTCATCCAGGCCTCGATCTCCTCGGTGCTGTGAAAATTGAAACGAACAGTTGAGCTGAGAAATCCTCAAAGTCGCATACGTATAACGATATAAGTGTGGCTCCATGCATCCGAGCATAATCGTGGAATCGCGGCATTATAAAGCTCGTAAAAATGCATAATAATGCAATGATAGCGATGGTCTCGGTTTATGGTAATACGAGGCGAACTCACGTCCTGGGCACATCAGTCATGTTCTCCACTCCCGTCTCCGTAACGAGAACGTCGTCCTCGATACGCACGCCTCCCCAACCTCGGAAACGCTCCAATTCTTCTCTCACGATGTACTTTGCTTGGTCCCCGTTGGCCAATGCTTCATCCAGTTTCTATAGAGACGATTTTACCATGCGAATATTAGTCACACCAACAAACACCGAATATCAGACCAATGTCACAATGCCGTCTTTGTCGCACGCTGAACGCGCATCTGTTTATACCAACATTCATTTTTGTCATTCGTTTCGCTCGTGAAATCTTTATACGTCTGTCGAGAATGGAACGAACACCAGGCTGAACCGATTCTGCTCAAGGATTCTAAGTACAAATTAGTAGATACGACTTCGTTTGGCTTGCGATGCAATTGAGTAAGAGAGCAAACGTAACGATCAAACCCGACATTCTTCAATACTACATAAAGACTTTGGGAATAGATCTAGAGCCGAATGCTCCATACTGTAATATCACGCATCACTGGCCAAACAAAGCGATTCTCCCAAGTTATTCCCGATCCATATTCCGAAGCAGCTCGTGAAATCCGAAGGAGCAAAAGTCTATCCCGAAACACACGACGACCCTCGTGGAAACTTTCTGCATTGAACAGCTTCGTGTTCAGCGTGATTTAGAAACCGGTACACGCAAGGTGGTCCATGCTTACACAGTCGATGAAGTAGCATCCCGGCTCGATGGTCAGCACCATTCCAGCTTTCAGGGTCCTGGCGGTTCGCAGCTTCCGGAGTCCAGGTTCGCTCGAACGTGTCGGATGTCCCGGCAGGTAGCCGCCGACGTCGTGAACGTCGAGACCCAGCAAGTGCCCGAGACCATGGGGCTGGAATACCTCGCCGAGACCGGCGAGAATCATTTGGTCAACATCGCCGACGAGTATTCCTCCTTTAACGAGACCTCCCAGCATCACTCTGTTCGCCAAAAGGTGCATTTTCGACCATGATACTCCGGGCTTCGCCGCGTTCATGACGGCGTTCCGAGCATCGAGGACCGCGTTGTAGACCATCTTCTGGTCCTCGGTGAACTTGCCGTTGGCCGGATAACTGCAGGTTATGTCAGCCGCGTAGCCGCAGTAATTTGCGCCCATGTCGAAGAGGCTGAAGAGGAAAACATGGAGACCAGTTAAGGGGCGATACGAAAAGGAGGCTAATCGACGTGCTTCGTATTGTTTGAAACAACCTCACAACTACGATTTGTGATAGGTACAAATCCGTTTGGATGGAACTTGAAGAGTTAAAATACGGTCACGTTCTGCAACTGGATATGAAAGTGGTGAGAAGCTGACGAAGTTTTAGTGAGAAGCAATCCAATGTATTGCAAGGACGTAAAGTAGTAAGAAGCACAAGACCGCAAGCACTTCAGCAGCTGCGATTAATGCATTTCTTGCGGTTTGTTTGCACAGCTCATTGATTTGTGTGAATGCATTTCCGCGTCCGTTTCCAAGTGTTTAACCTCCGAGTATAATTATCTGTATTGCGTAGACGCACAGACGGAAAGAAAAAAGACGAAGCGACAATTTTCACGCAGCGTGTAATTACCTAAATACTACAAAACCGCAGAGTATGATAATATGTCGTGTGAAAGAGTCCAGAAATGCTCAGACGGCAGGAAATGCAAATTACGATATGAAAACGGATCGGAGACGCAGCTGGAGTGGATCCAACTGGTGTTGATTAAGCGACGATCATCTCGACGTATAGAAAAAATAGCGAAACCGCCAACTTTATCTACAAATGTCCAGCAGTTATCATCAAACTGGGAGAGTTCTCATTATTGTGCCACTCTTTTAATTCCTGAGGCATATCTTTCGTCGAGATTTTTTGAAATTTATACTTGTTTTCTTCGTGATTGATTCCTCGTAAAATAACCTGAGATCGCTTTTCGATAAGAATAATATTTTCTTGAACAAAGTATGATCATTTTGATTTAAAGAGAATTCTAATTCTTATTTGGACGTTGCACAGTTTTCCTCCACATCCAACTAAAGTGACTCCTGCAGTTTCATTTACTTTGCGTTTTTAGAATGGACACTCTTTAACCATACTATACGCACACCCGAAGTATCTTCAATTCCGTTCTCATTCCTTACACGACCCGATGTTTCCCCAGAGAATAACACCGTTTTTAAACGCTGTGTATAACATTGTATATTCAATTATTTACGAGTGATGAAAGAGGTTACGATGTGCATAATATACGTACATATGCATAACAAGCGTTCAGTTTTGCAGAACGCACCGAGACATGCGCGGCTAGATTGATGGGCCTTATATGGATGTGTTTCGTTTCATGAAATTCCTGATATATCTAAACACTTTACGTATCTCCCTCTCTGCGAACGTATTATACATATATTGTACGTAGTTACATATACAAGATCCTGAGCAATAAATAAATTTGAAATTCTAAATAGCTCCTATTGATTATTTCATTTCTGTATTTATTCCTTTGACATGATAAGTACATAAATCGTCGCCTATTTTTTGTATCTTCTCTTGTACTTCACTTCTACTTCACAACTTTTTATTTCTCACTTAAATTTTTTCTTTCGCCGTTTTTTTGCGAACGTACGTAGGTAAGAGTTTATCGTTATATGCGCGGCTTTAACGATAAGCGGTAATCGTCGT